>NC_072439.2:59970000-60095000 GCF_028878055.3 Symphalangus syndactylus
GCTACTTGCCAACATTTAAAAATCAGGAGACTTAAACAGCTACATATCGGGCTTTTCTTAACCTTCTTGAGGACCTGAAAACACCGACCTCCATTCCAATGTGGTAATAATCAACAGGACAGAACTGGTAATGAGCTTTCAATTTGCCACAGTCCCCACCATGCCCTGTGTACCCAATACTGAGGCAGAGTGCTAGTTACCATTTATTATTTTTCCTGCACTATTTTTTTCTTATAAAAATACTCATTCTTAATACTCATATCTTCCTAAAATGAGGGGAAAATTGGTCAGGAAGACCATAAATCTTCTGAGAAAAATTTGTCATATAGCTGTCCTGCTTTACTCATTCATATTATCTACCTTGCTTCTGCAGCCTTTCAGTTTGTGATTCTGAATTCAGTCCTACTCATTTAAAAAAAAAAAAAAAAAAAAAAAAAAAAGAATGAATGACATTGAGGCCCAGAGAGGGAAGGTGAGCAAGGACTAGAATTCAGGGCCTCCAACAACGATTGTCCCTCTATACAGGGTTACCTCTGTCATACAAGAATACAGAATCCTGAGAAGTAAAAGATGTGACTCCTACCCTCTAGCAGGGTCAGGATTACACATTGAAAAATACAAAAGAAACACAAGACAACCCAAGGTATGCGTATACCTTTGATAGATAGGTTGTTGTAATTATATATGCACTATAGGCATCAAGAGAGGTGTGAAAGCTAGCAAGAGAGAGAAGGGAGACAGAGAGCTGAGACAGTTCAGAGTGCAACTGGGGGTTTTCCCTTACCCTTTTGATTTGGGAGTGGGAGGAAAATTAAAACTTTGGTATTAGCTGAAATGCCAATCATTTTGACAGAAGTAAGAGCTTCTCAGTGTCCACTTGCAGAGACCAAACACACCATGCATCTCAGGAAAAGATAACATTAGGGACCCAGGCCTAAGGAGATATTCTTGTGATAAAAGCATCACGGCCCAGGTCCTGGATGAAGCTCAGCTTCTCTATGGAAAGACACAGAAACCCTTGCAAAGATAAAATCCTGTGCTATATAGTCCCCAGGAACCTAGATTTTTAAAACCCATCAGATCCATCAATCAACACTTGCTTTGCAATTCCAAATGTTGATACATGTGAGTCTGTGTTGGCGAAAGCAAAACAAGGTAATGAGCTAGAAACAAAATTCACATTTTCATCAGCAGCAGGAATGCCCAGGCTCAGTAATTTCTTCACTCTGTGTTGTCACAACTAGATTAAGGAGTACTGAGAAATCTTCATGATTAATTTTCCCTTCTAAAAACCACTTAAGACAATATTTTGCATTTTTGTTCCAGATTTTTATTTATACGTAGGGCTTGCTTGTGGGTTTTTCTTTCTGCCAAAGGTAAATCAAATTATATAAAATTTTAAAAGTTGCCTGATTGATCCTGCCAGTAGCATAAAAAATAATTTTTAAGCTTTATTTAATAATTTTATTATTCATTACACAAGTAATACATGTATACTTTTGAAAATTAGTACAGATAAACAAAGGAAAAACTTATAAGTCATTTGTTATCACTATCCAAAAGTAAATGCTATCAAGATTTTGATGTATAATGTTCCAGACTTTTCATCTGTGTGTGTGCATGTATTCAAACATAGATTTTACTTACTTCCTTTCCAATATTATTTCTTAATATAACGATGTAATAATTTTTGAGTACATGGGTTGTATAAAATAGAGAAAGAATTTTAAAATCATTTGTAATCCTACTACCTTACTATAACCACTTTTATTGTTTTGGAATGTTTCTTCTTTTTATAACTTTTACTTTAAGTTCAGGTGTACATGTGTAGGTTTGTTACATAGGTAAACTTGTGTCCTGGGGGTTTGTTGTACAGATTATTTTGTTGCCCAGTTATTAAGTCCACTACTCATTAGTTATTTTTCCTAATCCTCTCCCTCCTTCTACTCTCTTCCGTCTGGTAGGCCCCAGTTTGTGTTTTTCCCTTCTATGTGTCCATGTGCTCTCATTATTTTGCTCCCAATTATAAGTGAGAACATGTGATATTTGGTTTTCTGTTCCTGCGTTAGTTACTAAGGATAATGAACTCCAGCTCCATCCATGTTCCTGCAAAGGACGTGATCTTATTATTTTTTATAGCTACATAGTATTCCTTGGTGTAGATGTATTGATAGCGTATTTTCTTCATATAGTCTACCATTGATGGGCATTTAAGCTAATTCCATGTCTTTGCTATTGTGAATAGTGCTGCAATGAACATATGCATGCATGTGTCTTTATGATAGAATGATTTATCTTCCTTCGAGTACATACCCAGTAATGGGATTGCTGGGTTTGAATGGTAGTTCTGTTTCCAGGTCTTTTAGAAATTGCCACATTGCTTTCTACAATGGTTGGACTAATTTACACTCCCATCAACAGTATATAAGCGTTCCTTTTTCTCTGCAAAGTCTCCAGCAACTGTTATTTTTTACTTTTTCATAATAGCCATTCAGATTGGTGTGAGATGATATCTCATTTTGGTTTTGATTTGCATGTCTGTAATGATTCGTCATGTTCAGTTTTTTTCATATGCTTGTTGGCTGCACGTACATCTTCTCTAGAAAAGTGTCTGTTCATGTCCTTTGTGCACTTTTTAAGGAGGTTGTTTTGTCTTATAAATTTGTTCAAGTTCCTTTTGGATGCTGGATATTAGACCTTTCTCAGATGCATAGTTTCTATACATTTTCTCCCATTCTGTAGGTTGTCTGTTTATTCTGTTGATAGATTCTTTTGCTGTGCAGAAGCTCTTTAGTTTAATTAGATCCCATTTGTCAATTTTTGCTTTTGTTGCAGTTGCCTTTGGCATCTTCGTCATGAAATCTTTGCCTGTTTCTATGTCCAGAATGGTATTGTCTAGGTTGTGTCCCAGGGTTTTTACAGTTTTGGGTTTTACATTTAAGTCTTTGATCCATCATGAGTTGATTTTTGTATGAGGTGTAAAGAAAGGGTCCAATTTCAATCTTTCAATAGATTGCATATGGCTAGCCAGTTATCCCAGGACTCTTTGTTTAATAGAAAGTCCTTTTCCCAATGCTTGTTTTTGTCAGCTTTGTTGAAGATCATATGGTCATATGTGTGTGACCTTATTCTCTATCCTGTTCCATTGATCTATGTGTCTGTTTTTGTACCGGTACCATGCTGTTTTGGTTACTGTAGCCCTGTGGTATAATTTGAAGTGTGGTAACGTGATGTCTCTGGCTTCGTTCTTTGTGCTTAGGATTACCTTGGCTATTTGGGCTCTTTTTTGGTTCCATGTAAATTTTAAAATAGTTTTTTTCTAGTTCTGTGAAGACTATCTTTGGTAGTTTGATAAGAATAGCATTGAAATTGTACATTGCTTTGGGCAGTATGTCCATTTAATGATATTGATTCTTCCTATCCATGAGCGTGGAATGTTTTTCCATTTGTTTGTGTCATCTCTGATTTCTTTGAGCAGTGTTTTTGTAGTTCTCATTGTAGAGACCTTTCACCTTCCTGGTTAGCTATATTCCTAGGTATTTTATTCATTTTGCCCAAACTGTGAATGGGAGTGCATTCCTGACTTGGCCTCAGCTTGATGGTTGTTGAGTATAGGAATGCTAGTGATGACTGTGAGTCATCCAGGTTCTTGCTGTGTTGAACAAAAAATTGGACAAAACGTACGAACAAAGCAATGGAAGACGAAAGCATAGATGTATTGAAGCAAAAATACACTACACAGGGTGGGAGTGAGCTTGAGGAAGTGGCTATAGAGCCCTGGTTACAAATCTTCTGGGATTTAAGTACCGTTTAGAGGTTTCCTATTGGTTATACCCTGTGTAAATGAAGACTTGGCCCACGACAAATCGGAAGTTGAAATTAAGGCTTAGCCTGTGACCAATAAGAGGCTGAAGCTACACCCGATGCAAATGAAGACTTGGCCCATGACTGATCAGAGGCTGAAGTCTCCCTGTCTCCAGATCCTATTCTCCTGCCTCAATTTTTTTATGGTGACTTTGTATCCTGAGACTTCACTGAAGTTGTTTATCAGCTTATGGAGATTTGGGGCTGCGACTATGGGATTTTCTAGGTATAGGATCATGTCATCTGCAAAAAGGGATAGTTTGACTTTCTGTCTTCCTATTTGGATGCCCTTTATTTCTGTCTCTGGCCTTATTGCTTCGGCCAGGACTTCCAATACTATGTTGAATAGGAGTGGTGAGAGAGCATCTTTGTCTTGTACCAGTTTTCAAGGGGAATGCTTCCAGCTTTTGCCTATTCAGTATGATGTTGGCTGTAGGTTTGTCACAGACTGTTACTTTTAACTTACTAAGTTTACTATTTTAATTTTTTAGAATAAATTTCATGGTATATATTTATGTTATGGAGTTCATACAAATAGTAAAATGGTTACAATAGTGAAACAAATCAACAAAGCCATTATCTTATATAGTTACCCTTTTTGTGAGTGTGTGGCAAAAGCAGCTAAAATCTACTCATTTAGCAGGAATCCCAAATACAGCACAACTCTATTAACTATAGTCCTCAAGTTCTACAATAGATCTCTAGACTTGTTCATCCTATAAAACTGCTGCATTGTATCCTCTGACCTACATCTTCCCATTTTCTACCACAATGACATCCACCCACCATATCACCCCTGGTAACCACTGTTTTATTCTCTACTCTATATGTTTGACCTTTTTTTTAAGATTTTACATACAGGTGAAATTATACAATATTTTTCCTTTGGTGTCTAGCTTATTTCACTTAGCATAATGTCCTCCAGGATCATATATGCTATAGAAAATGGAACAATCTCTTTTTTTAAGGTGAAATAATATTCTGTTGTATACAAACAAACACCGTTTATCCATTTATCCCTGAACAGATACTAAAGTTATCACCATGTCTTGGGTATTGGAACATGGACATACAGATACCTTTACGAGGTGGTGATTTCATTTCCTTCAGGTATATGCAGAGCAAAGGGATTGCTGAGTCATACAGTAATTCTATTTTTAATTTCCTTAGAAACCTCCATACTGTTTTCCGTAATTGCTGCGCCAATCTACATTCCCACTAACAGTACACAAGAGTTCCCTTTGTGTCCGGAATTGGTTCCTTCCAGTGGGTTCTTGGTCTTGCTGACTTCAAGAATGAAGCCGTGGACCCTCGCGGTGAGTGTTACAGCTCTTAAAGATGGTGTGTCCGGAGTTTGTTCCTTCAGAGGTTCAGATGTGTCCAGAGTTTCTTCCTTCCCATGGGTTCGTGGTCTCGCTGACTTCAGGAGTGAAGCCACAGACCTTCACAATGAGTGTTATAGCTCCTAAAGCTGGCACGTCCGGAGTTGTTTGTTCCTCCCGGTGGGTTCACGGTCTTGCTGACTTCAGGAATAAAGCCACAGACCCTTGCAGTGAGTGTTACAGCTCACAAACGTAGTGTGGACCCAAAGAGTGAGCAGCAGCAAGATTTATTATGAAGAGCAAAAGAACAAAGCTTCCACAGCATGGAAGGGGACCCAATGGGTTACGCTGTTGGCTTAGATGGCCAGCTTTTATTACCTTATTTGGCCCTGCCCACGTCCTGCTGATTGGTCCATTTTACAGAGTGCTGATTGGTCCATTTTACAGAGTGCTGACTGGTCCATTTTTACAGAGTGCTGATTGGTGCATTTACAAACCTTTAGCTAGACACAAAGCGCTGATTGGTGTGTTTACAATCCTTTAGCTAGAAGGAAAAGTTCTCCAAGTCCCTACCAGACCCAGAAGCCCAGCCAGCTTCACCTCTCACCTTTTTTCCATACCCTCATCAACATTTGTTATCTTTTGACTTTTTGGTAATAGCAAGACTTTTATTTTTATTTTAAAATGCTGAAAACTCAGAAAAGTAAAAATTATCCCTAATCTAATTTCACCCCCAGGAGTAATCCCTATTCATAATTAGATTCTTATTCTTCCCAACTTCTTTCCAAGTTTATAAAAGTATGTTTTTTACAAAAAATCATGGGATCATACTTTATATATTTTGTAACATTTGCTTATATTTTGCTCAATAATAATATCTCGATTCAATAAATATATAGCCACATTAACATTCTTAAATGTTTGCAGAGTATTTCATTGTAAGACTGCAGCAATCCCCTATCCCCTTGTATTGCCAAGCATTTAAGCTGTTTTCATTTGATCACTATGATTTTTTTTAAATCCAAAATAAACATGTTTATACACACATTGCACACATATCCAATTGTTTTCTTTAGGGTACATTTCTAAAAAATAGATCTACCAAACAAAAGGTATGGCCTCCAATAATTTGGATCCAATAATGCCTTTTTCCCTATTCCTTGGTTATACTGGCCATTGTCAATTCCACAGTAGAATATGGTTTGTTTTGTTTTTAATTTGTATTACTTTCTTTAGAAGTAATAATGAAGCATTTTAAAATTGTTTATTGGCCATTTTATTGCTTTATTGAATTTCCTGCTCCAGCAAATTTTTCTGTAGGAGAGATAATCATTCTATTATTTACTTGAAAGAGCTTTTCTCTTTACATTTTGTCATATGTAGCAACACTTGTCCCAGCTTATTGTGTTTTACCTTGGTTTATACTCTATTTTTCCATGCCTCAGTTTTAAATATACCAATATCCACCTTTCCCTTCATGGTTTCTGCCTTCAGTCATGCTTCAAAAGTTCTTCTTCACCCTGAGATTTCATGATTTTCACCTATAATTTCCTCTAAATGTTATGATCATTTTATCTTTTATTTTTAAGTCTTTAATACACACGGAATTTATTTTTATATAAAATATGAGTTGGAAATATAACTTTATGTTTTCCAAAAAGAATAAGTCGATCTTCCCAACACATTTATTTAGTAATATATTCTCCCACTGACTTGAGACAATATCCATTATGTCACATTATTAGACATACTTGAGTCTGTTTTTAAACTTTCTAATCGATCCCATTGTCTGTTTACTATTATGCCAAGACCCTTAAGTTTTGTTTTTTTGTTGTCATTGTTTTGTTTTTGTTTTTGTTTTGAGACGGAGTCTCGCTCTGTTGCCCAGGCTGGAGTGCAGTGGCGTGGTGTCGGCTCACTGCAAGCTCTGCCTCGCAGGTTCACGCCATTCTCCTGCCTCAGCCTCCAGAGTACCTGGGACTACAGGCACCCGCCACCACGCCTGACTAATTTTTTGTATTTTTAGTAGAGACTAGAGATGGGGTTTCACCGTCTTAGCCAGGATGGTCTTGATCTCCTAACCTCGTGATCCACCTGCCTTGGCCTCCCAAAGTGCTGGGTTTACAGGTGTGAGCCACCACGCCCAGCCGACCCTTCAGTTTTAATTTACTGAGATATTATAATTCATAGTGATTCTGTATTAGTACCCTGTTCTTTTCTTAAACAATTTTTCCTTGCTTTTTTTTTTTTTTCTCAGAAGAACCTCAGAATGATTTTTCAGTACCATGCTTTTTTAAAAAGCCCCATTTAGGTTTTGACATAAATTACAGTAAATGTATAAATTAATTTAGGAATACAAACTCATTTTTAAAATTAAAATGCATCCCAGCAAAACGTCTAGAAGAAATTCAGATGTTAAAGGAAAAACAAAAGAACTGTGCATTTTATCAGAGGTTTCAAGAATTTGAAGGCTTGTGTTATTAGTTTAGTCAAGTATGTTATGGTTGAGAAAACTTAAGACACAATGGTATTATTATGATTCTACTATTACAGGTGAGGAAACTGACTCCAAGTAAAGCAGCAACCACCACCACCACAAGAGCAACTAACAGCTGAGGAGCATTCATCATATTGCAGGCCCTGAGTGTTTTACACACATTGCCTCATTTTTTCCTTTTATTTGAAGAGAGGAAGACTTGATTCCTTTTACCTTCAAAATTGCTGAAAGTAATTTATGGGACAGCAGATAGGTACCAGCTTTATTGAGGGATTCTTGCCAGATCAAAACCAATAGCAGTTTAGGCCCATTTCAAATTTTAAATTAAACTTTTTTTTTAAGAGGAAATACATTCTTTATCTCTGTTGGCTTAAGATTATGTAAACAGAATTTATGTGCTCAGTGACCCCACTTCATTGATTTGACAGGGGTAATTCCTATGTAAGAATGAGCTATTTCTCTAATGTATTGAGTAAATGCTTCCATGACAGAATATTTTCTCCATTCCTTTAATTAAATGGGCAATGAATTGAAGTGCAAAGGACTTTCTTTGAAATAGATGATCCATCCTCAACTCTCCATGTATCTTATTTGAAAAAAAAAAAGAGAGAGAGAGAGAGAGACCAACAGTGGAGGAGCAAGCTAAAAGTATCAATCCTAAAACTCCCCTAAAAGTTTGCCTGAGTGATATTGGAGGAGAGATAGGTGACCTGCAGAGAGAGACCCAGTAAGCACCTTCCCACAGTGTTCATGTCAACACTTTGGGAGGCATTGCAGGGTCACAGAAAAGCCCCACCTTGAAGCCTCACTGAGCAGTGTTCACATTGCCTGGACCTACAGAGGATGAATGCTCCTTTAACGGTGTTATGTCATTCCTGTTGTCTGAGCCTGAGACTTGAAGGCTGACGTAGACAGAGGTGAGGAAGAAAGAAGACACCGGGCCACCACATCAGTCTAATGGGCTCTGGCAATCAATGGGGTGGCAGGGTCATAGCCAGGTCACCCTCACATTCAACTCCCTAGGCAAGTCCCTCCTTGACTCAAAGGTTAGCCCCATGCTTACTTAATTGATGAGAGGCCAGAGGAGGCAGTGGAAGTACAGGGAATCAGCCAGCCAACTTGAGTCCTAGCTGCCCTACTTAACTTCTCCAAGCTTCCATTTATTCATCAGTGCAGCAAAGATAATAACCTTCCCTCATAGGGCTATTGAAAGATTCAGTGAAAAACAACATTTATGCTAAATGCCTGGCACATAGTAAGTACTCAGTAAATGGTAGCTATTATTGTGTTTCTCAAGCAAGATTTGTCTTAATCATTTTCATGAAAAAGTAAATCTCTGTTGCTCTCAAGTCTGTTTCTAAAGGAATGATAGGATCTCAGAATTGAAAGGGCCTTGAGAATTATTTAGTATTTCTTTTATGCTATGTCCTCAAAACTTTAAGGTACAACTACAGTTTTCACAGATAACAAGCAAACAGCCCTGATACAGGGAGCTGAAGAGAACCCTCATTTTATGTTGCACAAAAATCACAAGCTTAATCACTTTGTGTTTAAGCTCTATGTCAACTCTGACCAATTCTAACAAAATGTTCAGGTTTAATACCAGTTAACTTTTTGTGAATTTGTTTATCTTTATATTACTGCCTTCAGTATGTAAGCCCCACCACATACAATATTGGAAAAAAAAGAAGTCCACTTTCAGAAGACACATCTGCCAAAGAAAAAGAGAGAAAGAAAATATCACACCACACCCAAACAGTGGTTAAATTGTTTATGTAAAGGTACATGTGAGTGGAGGCACTGTGGATGCACTCAAGAGCAGCTATATAATTTAGAGGGTACAGTGCAAAATGAAAATGCAGGGCTCCTTGTTCAAAAATTCATTACAAATTTCAAAACAACAAAAGACCATTACGCCAAACTCAAAGCCTTGTGCAACTGTATAGGCCACACGTCCTTGAAACCAGCCCTAGATGCACATTCACACGTAGCCCTGAGCCTTGGGTTGGGGCCTGCACATTGAAAGACCGTTCATGCTGCAGACCAGTAGGAAGATGCAGCAAGTGGAACACATCCTCCTACTGTCAACTGCTAAGGCACTAACAATAAACTAGAAACATTGCCTTTGGCCAAATTGAAACTGGCTTTAGTTCAGAATTAAATCAAGCTAAGATTAACTGAAATAGTCTCATCCTAATTTCTACCTAGGCACGAATTCTAATGCTTTCAGTCTCAGAATAAAATGATACATGAGTATAGCAAATGTCATTCTACCTATTTAGGAAAACACTATAAAACTGACAAAAAAAAAGTACTAACCTATGAAGGAATTTAATGACTTTAGCCAAAATGAATAACCAAAATACCTGTAAGATTGAAGCTAAGGCCTAAGTGATTTAAGGCCCCATTAGTAAAGTGACTACATCAATTTTCAAGATTTTATTATAGGTGATTAGGTATACAGTATTCCTAATAGTCTAATCTAACTTATGGGAGATGTGACTATTAATTTTGCTTTGAGGAGACATATGCAAAATTCACATTCAGTGAAATTCCCCAGTCAACATACAGGAAGATGCTGAAAAATTCAGTAAAAGCGAGCCGAATTTAAATCTTAAAGTTATTCTGAGTCATGAAAACAAGTGATATATACAAATGACAAAAACATGCATTATATTAAATCTAAACTGATTCAAGAGCAAATATCTTTACCTGATTTGTTTGAAAACTTTTATTTCCAATATGGCTATTCTGAAAATGGAGATGTTCTACTAAATTAAGGAGAGGTAAATTACATAAGTTCAGTATAATAAAGTAAAGGAATAGGAAATAATACTTTCGATGTAAGCTCAATTCGATGTTTGTACAACAAGCCAAGAATAATAATTTATCATGTGTTTAACTCCTAATGCCTTCAGACTAGGAAATGCTGATACCCTTGGCCAAGGCTGCTTCATGAAGTCCTTGTATAAGGGTACTTAAAACCAATCTCAAAGAGTTTTCTCTCTCTGGCTGCAATTCCTCAAAGTTTAGACTTTAAATGTGGAACCTACCACTTGTTTTATCCTAAGACCATGGCACCTGGTCTTTTTCTGAAAGTTCTGAGATCTAAACTGAGTCCCTGAATTTTGAGATGAAGTTTTAAACCACGCGTGATTTTGGCAGGTGATGGGAAGCCCAAGATTAAATCCAAACCTAGAGACACTCCCCAGTTGGACGGACATTATGAGCCCTAAAAAGACACTTGTGCATCTCCTTTAAATACCCCCTGTCTGGAGCAAACAGCTTGCTTGTATAGCCAGGGTGTTCCCATCATTCAATGGGCAAGACCATGGGGGCAGGGTCTTTGTCTTGCTTAGCTGTGAAAAAAAATTGTTGAATGAAAGCATTAACAAAGACAAAGCATTTGTTGGTCCCTGCTTTAGGTCAAATCTATTCTATGCACTTTTCAGATACCTTCTTACATTTAATGCTTACTACCCTCCTGCAGAATAGATTTGAGATGTTTTGGATGATTAAGGGAAGCGTGGCTAAGCAGTTTGTCCAAGGACACAATTGGTGATCAAGCTGAGACTGGAGCCAAAGTCTTCTATCCCCAAGACCATGCTCTTTTGATGATGCCATAGAAGAAACTTCTGAACTGGTTTTGTCTTTCGATGTATTAGAACATCTCATCCGACTTCTGAGTTTTTGAAGTGCAATCTTTCCAATAATACTGGTAATATAAAACATACACTATCAATTATGAAATCTGTTGGGATGGGTTTCCAACCCCTATTTTCCTACCGTATTTAGCAAATAACAGTCAAAGATCAAGGTGAAAAAAAAAAATGAGACCAAAGTTATTTGACAGCTTCCTTCTACTGAGGAGTATAGCTAGTTGAACGACCAATAAACAATTAAAATAAGGCAAGCTAAGCGAAATTCCTCCTACCACCCCACCAAAAAAATATTGAGGACTTCACATTTGGAAGTCTAATTTTATAGTTATAATAACAAAACTATAAAACCACACATGTAACACCTGTCCAAAGCCAAGTGTTCAAGAAACACTTATGTGAAAAGAAGTTGCATTCTGATTTTCCAGAAAGGGAAAAATTGTCACCCCCTTAGTAGCTATCCAATCATTTAGCCAAAGATAGTCCCAAAACCAATGGCAAGGTGACTGCCTACCTATGCCTACATTTTCACACAAGTACACTCAGCCAATAAGAATCAGAGAGAAGATAATTACAATCTTTCTTCACATTCTTCTTGTTGCTTAAATAATATTTTCCTTTTAAGAGTGATAAATCACTCTCTTCTGATAAATGGGCTGTTAATTTGAGTAGGCTGCATTTCCTTCTCCCTGCTTCATTGTGTGTGTGTGTGTGTGTGTGCGTGTGTATACACATACATACATACAGATATATACATATATTCTTTCTAAATCATTTGAGAATAAGTTGTATACATAATTCTTCTTTACTTGTTAAAATTTCAGTGTGTATTTTACACAAACAAGAATGTTATCATACATAACCACAGTAAAATTTTTAAAATTGGAAAATTGAACATTGATACAATACTGTTGTCTTCATGCCATATTCCAGTTTCACCAATTGTCTGAATAATGTCTTTTATAATAATTTTCCCCTTTTGTTCAGGATCCAAACCAGGATCACACATTGCATTTAGTTGTCATGTATCTTTTGTCTCATTTAATCCAAATCGGTTACTCGGCCTTTCTTTGTCTTTCCCTGATCTTGACAGTTTTACAAACTAACAGGCCAGTTATGTTGTAGGATATCCCTCAACTTGGATTTGTCTGGTGTTTTATAGTAAGTAGATTAAATTCAGGTTATGCATTTTGTTAGCAGGAATGGCATAAAAATGATACTGTGTCCTTCCCATGAGATCATATTAGGAGCCTCATAATGTTGGTTTATCCCATGAATGGTGATGCTCACTTTGATCATTTGGTAAAGGTGGCATCTGCCAGGTGTTTCAGTGTAATGTTATCATTTTTCTTTCAGTAATTAATGAATAATTTGGGGAGATATTTTGAAACTATCCTTTGAAACTTTGAAAACTGTTCCTTATCAAATTTTTACCCACACTTTTAGCATCTATTAATGATCCTTTCCTGGTGCTTACAAAATGGTGGGTTTTTTTTAACTTCATCAATCCTCATTTTGTCTACATTTATTAGTTTGAGTTCTACTGTAAGAAAGAGCTTTCTCCTCCCCCTCCCTCACTTATTTGTTTATTTATTATTAGTATAGACTGATGAATTTTTGTTTTGTTCAATGTGTTATTATCCATTAATGTCTTATTTTACTTTAAATATGGTGATAGAAACAAGGACCATTTCTCAAATGTGAAAAAACTTCGACAGCTTTGAATGCAAAATAAATTGCCAAGAAATCAAACAAATTTGTTTTTTATTTCCTGCTTTCCCAAAAGAGTCAGATGTTAAAAAAGAAAGCTTAGTGGAAGTGTTAAAAAATAAAATAAAAATTCATCATAAAATAGGATAGTGATATGAAAGAGGCAAGCCTTGTAATTATAGTCAAGTGGCCATTATTGCCTTCATAAAAACTTTCACATCTTTTGCCTTTCATCTTTCTGGACCTTGTTTCAAGGAGGTGTAGGGTGCAAATACAGACTTTTTATCAGATCAATCACTCTCCCACAGACCAGGTGCTATGTACATTTACTGAATTGCTGTTTGAGATCATGATCATGTAATTATAATCACTGTTGGTTAGTTTAATTTAATACTGAAAGACATTTTAGATGATCAGAAGCCTTCCCTTCATGAACAAAAACAATCAAATGTAGTCTTTTTTAAAGTTATTTCCTTTTAATGAACACAGTATAGCTAAGGGTTCTATCCCTTACTTCTAGATAAGATGTTCTTCATTTTATGAATTTGCAGCCCTCTGATTTCAGTTCAATGTTATTGTATGTTCAATGCTTGAACTTAACATGGGGATATTGCTATTTTTATTTCTCAAAAGTAGCACCAAAACGCTTACCAATATCAAATAAAGAGCTAGCATTTACTGAGCACTTACTATTTCCCAGTCACACCGCAAAGCATTTGCATTCATTATTTCACTTAGTTCTTAAAACTGCACAAGGAAATAAATTCAGTGAGGATGTTGAGGCTGTAAAGAGCTGAGGCACCTGTCCAGTGTCTGACAGCTTATTATATGTTTTGGACAGGTAATTGTGAGAAAGCTCCAGCCAGTCTCTCCGGAGTCTCGAATGTGCTGTAATGCCTCTGCCAGAGGTGAAGGAGGAGGGGTTCTTCTTCTGATAACAAAACCAGAATCCTTAATCCCAGCCCACCACATGATGTTATACCTCTTGAGCCATACTAAAGAAAATTCACTCCCCAGGATGGGAATCTAAGCTGGACTGCCTGAACTGCTCAGGCTCCCAACCTCAATTTTATCTTGGACTCCTCTTTCTCCCTCTCTTTCCCTTCCTCCTCACCATGTCCAATTAGGTGTCAAACCCTAGCAAGTCTGCCTCCAAACTGTCAGATCCATTCTCTCCTTTCCACTGACCCTCTGCTAGTTACCCCACTCACTATTCACCTCCCTACTGGGTTCTCTATTTCCTCTTTGGTCTTCCCCTTCAATCTTCACACCTGCAACAGCAAAGTTGTCTCAAACAGCCTGGATCATGACATTCACTGGCTCAGAAACACTCAAAGACTTCCCATTGCTTGCCACATGAATTCTTGTCAGTTTGGCATTCAGAGATGCCTGCCATTTGGTCCTTACCTGCCTCACCAGTTTACTAATCCCCACTCCAGTCTCTCCACCTTCACTCCACATGCACTGCCATATCTGCAATTTCCTAAGCTATCCCTCCACATTCCAGCTGTCTCTCTACCTAGAACATCCTTCTTCTTTCACTCTTCCCTCAGTCCACAATCCTCACTCCTGCTGTTGGTCTCATTTCTTCCTGTCAAAGACCTACATGTATAGTAGGGCAAGGCCAGGCTTAAAAGAGTCAAAACCAGGCTATGAATTATCTATTAGGTAAGAAATACTTCGAAACTCCTTGTTCAAAAAGGGACTGCCTTAGGTTTAATCTCTCCTTCCTGGATAAGCCTGTTTCATTCTCTTTATGATTCTGTTGCTATACTTATCAAATTCTGCCGCGCGTGAAAGCTAATTGTGCACACCTCCAACTCTCCCACCAGATTGTGAATGCTTGAGAAGTGAAAGCCATCTTAAACATCTTTATTTCCTTACAGGCAGGTGTTGAACCAAATCTCCAGTTATTGGTAGGAAAATTTGTGGTTATAGGAAGATGATTTTTTTTTGTCTGTAATAGGTAAAAGTTATGAGATAGATATATATCTCAGTTACATATATTTGCTGTAAATATATATATACATGCACAGTTATATAGTTACATATGTATATATAACTATGACTAATAGTAAAAACGAATAAATATTTGTCAATTAAAATAAACTAAAGGTGTTGAGCGTAAATAGCTAATTATAAAATTTTACAAACCACACTTTCATTACTTGAGATTTGGCATCCACCCATCATTATGTAATGAGATAGTTATAGAACTTACATGGTTCTCTTCAATTACAAAATGAATAGATTTAAAATGCAAAATGAAGTTGATATCTTTTAATATATAAAGAGCTCTTACAAATAGGAAGGAGAGTGCTAATTGCACAAAACAATAAAACAGGCAAACGGCACTAACAGCCACTTTTCAAAAAATAAATAAAATGGCTAATAAACATTAAAACTGCTTACTAGTAATCACAAACTGCAAGTTAATATAATGGTGCATCTTTTTTAAATCTATCAACTTGGCTAAATTTTTCAAAGCTCATGACCATTCTCTCTGTTGGTAGGCTTCTAAATTGTTATAAACTCTCTGGAATGTATTTTGGTGATATGTATCAAGAGATTTAAAAGATTCTATTTGGCCCAATAACTGCCCTCCTGGAAATTTATCAAGAGAAAATAATCAGAAATGTAGGTAAAGATTTCTGTTAAAGAATTATCATCGCAGAGTTACTCACAACAATAAAAAATTGGAAAAATCTAAATTATTAAATAAGAAATTCTATAACATCTATACAGTGGAATATTTTGCAATCATTAAAAATAACATTTTCAAAACCTATTTAATAATGTGTAAAATGACCAAAAGTAACAGGATAAAATAACGATACATTATGATCCTATTTTTGTTAAAATTTTTTGGTGAGATAACAGGTAATTTTTTTATTTATACACAACTACTTTTCCCAAGTTTTTACACAGACAAAATAGTTTTTATTCTTTAAAACCCAAAATGAAAATAAAAAACAATACTTAATTGTCTTATTCCCAGTAGGAACCAAAACTCGAAGACCAAACAAGTCCGTTTTTTATTTCCTCAGAGAGTGAAAACGACCGACTTTAAGAAACTGCCAGAATGCTGCTGTAAGCTCCCATTTCAAAGAAATGGTGTGGTGTTTGTAATGGATAAATTTGAAGAGACAGCCAGTATTATTCTCATATGTGATATATCATTTCTGCCTCTGATATAATCTTTAAAAAGAAAAAAAATCCACTTCCACTTCCCTTTAACTCCCTACAACTGTACAGACACCACTTCGTAATAAAAACAGCCTTAAAACCATGTGCCTCATTATTTCACAGCTACTAACCATAAATAACAGTCTCATACTTTGGGGATTATAAATTATTCACATGAAAGTAATGCCAAATTATTAAAAGCCATTTGGATGAATCTGTGACCTCCTTTGACAGCCACTGGTTTGAGTGACAGCCTGCAAGTCAGTGTGGTCAAAGCCTATATGGACTAGCCAAGACAAGCTCTTCCTCTTACTCACCAAGTTGCTTTGGTTTGAAGCCAGATGAACTACAATTCTGAGAAGAGAAAAAGCATTATTCCATTCTGGAGCTCTGTTTGGGGTGATAAGTGTACCTTAGGAAATAGGAATACTCTTAATCCTTAATAGTTAACAAATCACTTTCACATGTATTAAACCTAATCACTTGCCATTTTTTTAAGAATTGCTGAGATATCTGGATTTTCTTGGAGATACAAAATAGCTTCTGCTATAAATGCAAGAATGAAGAACATTTATTTACAATGCAGTATGAGAAATATCTATTCATTTTGTCATACTTTTGTAGTGAATAACATTTTGCTAAATGATACATATAGCAGAGCATAAAACCAAAAACACATACTCTTTTTTTTTTTTCTTGAGATGGAGTCTCGCTCTGTCCCCCAGGCTGGAGTCCAGTGGTGCAATCTTGGCTCACTGCAACCTCTGCCTCCTGGATTAAGCGATTCTCCTGCCTCAGCCTCCCAAGTAGCTGGGACTACAGGCACGTGCCACCACGCCCAGCTAATTTTTTGTATTTTTAGTGGAGATGGGATTTCACCGTGTTAGCCAGGATTGTCTCAATCTCCTGACCTCCTGATCTGCCCGCTTTGGCCTCCCAAATACTTAGATTACAGGCGTGAGCCACGGCGCCTGGCCATAATCAAAACTCGACTATCATAAGATCACTTCCGTGTAGTAACAGGTGACCGAGCTCAGAATTCTGTAAGTACACCCTACCTGCATTGCCTTCCCTTTGGAAAGCCATATCTTTGCTCAGCTTGTAGTAAAAGATGCTAATTTGATCACACTGATTCCTTTTAATGCAAAGACTGAATTGTTTTTAGACCACTGGTGATTAATGTGGATATTGATTAGCTGATCAATAAGGCCACAGTGTCTAATTATTGATAATCCCTCTCCAAATGAAAGATCGAGTGTAAGGAGTCCCAGTTACAGAGTTCAAAACACAAAGTGATTCAATGTGATGCTTGGTAATTGAAAGTCAAACTAATCTCATAAATTAAATCACAACAATCCATAACATTTACCTGATAAATCCGCTGGAAGCTGTATTTAATTTTTACTATCCTGGACTTGTTTCCCCCTGTGAATGTCTTAAAGCACACAACTTGTTTAGGGAGGTAAAAATCATTCTAATGTGATTTATCTTTATGAAGTAAGGGATCTAATGGCACCATCACTGATGGTTACATATTTTAAATAATGGTTTCAACTCCATATCACATTATAGGATGAAGAATAAAGAAAACTTACCATGAATGCTCAAGAGAATGAAGACTGTCCCTAATACTTGGACTCACAGACCTGAAGATTATGAGATTATGAACTCTCTCTTTTGCTCTTCTATGGTTTAAAAGACTTATGATTGTCATACAGCTAGCCAGAGGGCAAGACAGGCTTGGGGATCTAGGTCTGTTACAACTGCTGCCCTTTCTTGTCATGCAAAGAGTAGGTAAGCATTATTTTGAACTAGGGTCGAAAATGTACTCATATAGTCAATGGCCATGATGTGCAATAAAAATAAAATTTCTTTTATATTCTTAGACAGATCTCAATTTGCTCCAACACCCCTGAAATTTCCACCGGCAATGTGGGGGCAAGGTGAGGAGACCTTGCCAATGAAAAGATCAATCTCCATTTGAGGTTACCTCAGTCTCTTTTAGATACATGCTTGATTTGGAAAATCATTTCTTCCTTCTCCCTTGCTCCTCCTCAAGATTGCATCCAAGTCTATGAGGGCTTATGTGACCCCATGGGAGTGAGAGAGGAGAGATTTTGATCTGTATGGGCTTTTGCCTGTCTACTGGAATTCACTAAAGTCTGCCAGGGAGTGGCAGATCTGATTCCTTGGAGCTCTGTACTGGTCACTACTAAGGCACCGCTCCTCCTGCCTAGTAGTTTTTCTTCTGTTTTTTCTTTTGCAATTTTATTTTGACACATTTGATATCTGCAAAATAATCAGCATAATGTAAATATGAGTTAGAGAGTATAATAATAAATACTCATGAATCCACCACCAACATAAGAAATCATCAGTGCCACTGAAATCTCCTATCAGTCTCTTCCCAGTCCCCCCAACCCAGGTGTAACCACTCTTCTTAAGTTTTCTGTTTATCATTCCTTTCCCTTATCTCTAAGAATTTACAATATGGACTTATGTGCTCAAAAAGTATAGCTTTTTGTTTTGCTTGTCTTTGAATATCATATCATGGTTCATAGTGTATGCATGCTTTATGGCTTACTTTCTTTTACTCAAGATTCTAAGATTCATGTATTCTTATCTCTGTGAATTCTTAAGCCAAAGTCCAAGTTGGTGAGAACAGAGTCTCCAAGGAACCCAGATTGCATTTTCATCTTGCCTTTGCTCCTCAAAAACATTCCCTTTCCTCCCACTGTGCTGAGGTTTCTACATCCTCCTCCTATCTGGTGAGAACATCTCTTTCATCATATTGTCCTCTCTGCACAATTATTTGGAGTAAAACTCTATTATACATACATTAATCAAACCAGGCTGTTTATATGTAAATGGAAGCTTTATAAAATTTAGGAAATCTCACTCTTTCCTAAGAAAGCCTAGCTTTTGGACTTCTATTTCCAGATAAGGCAGTGTACCTTCCATCAATCCAACCGTCACATTAAAACATCTTAAAAACTGTATATAGTGCTTTGTTGTTGTTGTTGTTAAGCAGGTTCTTGAAGCCATCGAAGAGCAACCAAAGCATCCCAGACTTGAGGAGCCCAGATCTCAGAGAAAAGCAAAAGATACTGAAAGTGAGCTTGACTTTCTCTGCCTTCTCTCCTCATAAAGCATTTGCCAATTTGTAAGAGGTTCAGACAAGAGGCTTTAAAGAAAGTGGCAGCTCAGCACTAGTGTCAATAAATATAGAGGGGTGAATTAAGTATCTATATGGAGAAAAATCAATCTTGACCTTCTACCTTGTACAAATACACAGAAATTATCTCCAGGTAGATTTTAGACATATATGGGAAAAGTAAAACATCAAAGCTTTTAAGAGATGACATAGGAGAATGTCCTCATGACCTACAGGTGGGCAAGGATTTCTCAGACAAAATATAAAAGCTTTAAAATCAATCATAAAGGAAAATATTGATAAATAAGACCACTTTAAAATTAAGATGCTTTTTATGAAAAGACACCTTTAAAAACATAAAAAGGTAAGCCAATAGGAAGAAGGTATATTTCTGACAAAAATTTTATTTACAAAGGTATAGAGATCTATAAATCAACAAGAAAAAACTGCCAAAACAATTTTAATGAGAAAAATAAAGAAACCAAAAAGACCACTTGAATAAGCATCTTACAAAAGTAGATAAATGGCCAGTAAAATATGAAAAGGTGGTCAACATCATTAGCCACTAGGGAAATGCAGTTTAAAACTACCATGAGATCCTACCATACACACACAAAATAGCTAAAACAGGGTGGACAAGTCACAGTAGCAAGTATTGGCACCTGGAATTTTTACTTACTGTACTGAAAAATAAACTGTAGTATGGTCATAACATGAAATACTCTAGATCTGTGAAATTGAAGAAACTAATCTGCACACAACAGCATGGCTAAATCTCACAAACCTAATTTGGGGAGAAAGAATTCAGATAAAAATTACCAAATACTGGATGAGTCATCTTACATAAAGTTCAAATATAGGCAAAACAAATCTATGTTGATAGAAGTTAGACCAGTGGTTACTTCGCTGGGGCATAACGAGAGGGAGGGAGCAGAGAAACTTCTGGGCCACTGGTAAAACTCTTTATCTTGATGTGGATAGTGGCTACCCAAGAGCATACACTTTGCAGAAATTCATCAAGCTGGACACTCATGATTTGTGCACTTTTTGTCAGTATGTTCTAGTCAACTGAAAAGTTTACTTTAAAGAAAAAACAGCCTATCTTTTGAGACAATTATCTTAGTGCAGATTAGAAGTCCTATTTCATCATTGAATCTTTCTCTCTTTTTATTCTGCCTCTGGCTGGATAGAAGAATCATGTAAAAGGAAGTACCAAAAGGAGAAGAACGTTAATATAATTCAAAAATATTATCCCTGTTACACTTTTCATAAAACCTAGAATCAAAAGAACAGAAATAGGTGTAAATTAAAACTGTAATATATTTCTTCAGATAATGGCAAAAATATCTTTGAGAGGATATGCTTTGTGGTAATGAGGATGTTTGAATATAGACATTCTATATAGTATTGGTACATGCATTCTGGAGGAAAATTTGGAAAAAAAAACTTTAAAATGCATACTATTTGACCTAACAATGGCCTTCCCAGGAATCTGACTTAAAGGAAAGAAGATCTGTGCAGGGATTTACCCACAAAGCTTTCTTTGCAATATTCTTTAAAATATAAAGAAATGTAGAAAAAAAATCTGTTCAAGAGTAGAAAAATTATGCCGCATTTATATGTAAAATTGTAGAAAAATATCTATTGAGAAAGCGTGATGTTCATATGTATTTTTCATTATTTTTACTTGACAAATAGTTTTTTATATTAATGGAGTATTATGTGGTATCTCGATATATGTAGCCATTGTGGAATGGTTATGTTAAGCCAATTAACATATCTATCACCTCACGTACCATTTTTTAGTAAGAACATTTAAAATCTATTTTTAAAACAATTTTGAAGTGTACCATATATTATTATTAACTATGGTCACCTTGCTGTGCAATAAACCTGCGAAATATATTCCTCCTGTGTAACTGGAACTTTGTACTCTTTGGTCAACTTCTTCTCACTGCCCATCCCCCCACTCCCAGCCTCTGGTAACCATCATTCTACTCTCTACTTTTCTAAATTCAACTTTTTATAGATTCCATATATAAGTGAAATCACGTGGTATTTTTCTTTCTGTGCCTACCTAGCTTATTTCACTTAGCATAATGCCCTCCAAGTTTGTTCATGTTGTCACAAATGGAAATTTCCTCCTTTTTTAACACTGAGTGGTATTCCATTGTGTATATATACCACATATTCTTTATCCATTCATTCATTGATGGACACTTTAGGTTGATTCTATGTCTTGGATACTGTGAATAAAGCTACAATATTCATACTTTGTTATACGTGAGAGAAAGCAAGTCATTAAATATAAGTAGACAAGACAGGATTTTGCTTTGCTAATATGCATTGAAGAAAAGTCCAGAAGAGCACACCGTAAAAAGGAAGAATTGCCTGTGAATGGTGGAGTCATTTGCTCATTAATTAACTCAACATTTACTCTATACACCAGGCCCAATGTTTGAAAACACATGTATTAAGATAGACACATACTCTGCCAATACGGAGGTTAAAGCCTGGAAGAAGTCAGAAAACACCACCCATCAGCTGGGCATGGTGGCTCAGCCTGTAATCCCAGCACTTTGGGAGGCCAAGGTGGGAGGATCACTTGAAGCCAGGAGTTCAATATCAGCTTGGGCAATATAGTGAGACCACCCCCCGATCCCCCACCCTGATCCCTACAAAAAAAATTTTTTTAATTAGCCAGGCATGGTGGTGCACACATGTAATCTTAGCTACCTGGGAGGCTGAGGCAGAAGGATCTCTTGAGTCCAAGAATTCAAGGCTGCAATGAACTATGATCAGGCCACTGCACTCCAGCCTAGGCAACAAGGCTAGACCTTGTCTATTTAAATAAAAAAAAAATAAAAATAAAAATAAACCATCTGACCCCATTAGAAACCTCCCGAACAAAGTCACCTAAACCATTGTAGGCATTAGAGTTGTTCAAAGCATTCATAGGCAAGAAATGAAGGCTTTTTATCCTGAAGTTTCCCAGCTACAATTTAAGGACATTTCCTCTGGCTGTTTGCTCAGCAAAGGTGAGAAAGAGCTGGTCACCTCCTGTCTCCAGTTGCTCCACACTAGAAATGGAAATCAATTTAAAATTATTAAATCATTTCTAAGAGCCAAGAGGGTCATAGTGTCATTTTTGAGTTCGAGTTTGTCTTAAATGCTAAGGCCAGCCTCAAAATATAAAAAGAGCAGAGCAGAGGCATAATTAAAACGAGTGAGATTCATATTTTCTCATTTTATTTATTCTTGATCTGGGCACCCATGGACTAATAGTTCTATACATTTAGTCACACAATAATTGTAACCTAGTGGTTGAAAGCAGAGATATTGGAGCCAGGCTTCCTGGATTCAAATCCTATGTCTGACATTTCTGAGTTTTGTGAACAAGGACAAGTTACTTAAGCTCTCTGAGCCTTAGTTTCCTTATCCGTAAATGCAGGTAACAATAGTAAATACAGTATGCTGTTGTGAGGATTAAATGTGATGATATAAAGTTCTTGTGACAGAGCCTACCTAGTGAAAAGTAAGTTCTCAAAATTTGTTTATTATTATTGCATTCTCAATATAAAGTGACTCCCCTCTTTAATGGAAACATAAAGGATTTCTGCACATACTTAAGTTGCACCATACCCAAATCAAGAATTCACACAAAAGAGGCCGGGCGCACTGGCTTACACCTGTAATCACAGCACTTTGGGAGGCTGAGGCGGGTGGATCACTTGAGGTCAGGAGTTTGAAACCAGCCTGCTCAACATGGCAAAACCCTGTCCCTTCTAAAAATGCAAAAATTAGCCGGGTGTGATGGCGCACGCCTATAGTCCTTGGGACTATAACTTGGGAAGCTGAGGCAGGATAATTACTTGAACCAGGGAGTCGGAGGTTGCAGTGAGCCAAGATCATGCCACTGCACTCCAGCCTGGGCAACAGAGCAAGATTCTGTCAAAAAAAAAAAAAAGAAAGAAAGAAAAAGAAAGAAAGAAGGAAAGAAAGAGAGAAAGAAAGAAAGCTAGAAAGAAAGAAAGAAAGAAAGAAAGAAAGAAAGAAAGAAAGAAAGAAAGAAGAAAGAAAGAAAGAAGAAAGAAAGAAAGGAGAGAGAGAAACAAAAAGAAAGAAAGAGAAAGAAAAGAAAGAAAGAAAGAGTTCACATGGAAGAAAAAGAGCCACCTCGCAGCACAATCTATCAGATTATATCTGAAATTTGAAAATTGAGTAATTAATTATCTGGCTAATTTGTTCAAATTAGATAACCAATAAGAAGTGCTAAATCTTTTTTTTTTTACAAACAAATCTTTGTTTTTATTTTAAAATTTGTCCTCTGTTCTTCACTTCGTATTTGCCACTAGAATGTCAATTTTCTGTATTCCATGCTGCTCAGCACCCATCTAAGCCCATACTCTCCTGGAACCTCCGTCTCATTGTGGCTTCAGAGGAGCAGGATGGTGCAAAGACTGCTTGGAAGTGATGCAGACACCGAAGAGGTCATGTTTGACAATTACTTTTGCCCTGCCAGTCCCCAAGCTCATGGATTATTTACATAGTGCTTTACAATTGCTGGATCAGATCATATAACTCTCTCTCTAGGTGTCATGGTTGGTTAGATAACTCTAGTTATAGCCTCATTCACTTAAGTCATAATAATTTCATATGTACAACAAGCATGGAGCCATGTGAGGCTGGGGAGATTTAGGGATTGCTCTGCCTGAAATCCATAATCACTGCATTCAGCATAATCAAGATCCCATTCTTCCTTTCTTACAGTATCAGAAGAGGGGGAGGGAGGGGGGCAAAAAGGGGAGAAGAGAGGGAGAGAGGAAGGAATCTCATGATCCCATATCCCCACCTCTAATTCTCCATTTTGTTGTTTTCCTTTTATAGGAAACTAAGAAATGGAGGAAACTCCTCCATATAGGTTACTCCATGGCCTTTCTTCCCATTCCCTCTTAAACCATCTCCAGAGTTTCACGTCTACGACACTACCAAAGCTTCTCCCTCCATGCTGTTAAAAGCTATAATCAATTCTCATCTACTCTAACCTCTCTGTTACACCACCACCTCTTTCTCTTGTCCGTCCTCAAGATTTCTGTCCCTTTTCCTCTAATTGCCTAACATTATTGGCTCAATATTGGTAAAATTTCCACTCGCCTGGAACGATGGATGACTTCTGGACTTCTGCTCCTCCTGAACCACAAAAAAAGTGAGTCTGGAACCTTGAGAAAAAGAATCATCCTATATATAAACCCATTTTTCAATCAGTGGTAAATCAGCACCTTCTTGGTCCTTTATCTCCCACAAACATAAAAAGTCTGGTTTGAAAGCAATCAAGAAGTAAAAAATTTCTAAGAAATCAGTGCTGAGAAAGTTCACCTTCTGTTGCCTCACCCACTAGTTGTGGGTAACTCTAGGTGATCTTTACTAAATTGAGGTAAGAATCTGAATGATTAGCAAAGATTGTTGAGAGTGATGAGAGACAGAAGTCTGCTGTTCACATAGTTCCTCCTCTCTTCCCTCCTCTCACCAATGATTATGGGATAAATATGTCAGGAGGAAAAGCTAGATTGAAAAAAGAAGGAAATTATTGCAATTCCTCTGAATATGTTCCATTTTCTCTTTCTTCCTCATTTCAACATAGCATGCACTAGTAAAATTGTTAAATTTCCAGATGAAAAGAAGGATGTAACATCTTATAAAAATAACTAACTTTCCCAACAAATCCCCCCACTTGTGATCATGTACATTAATGATTTTATGTAAATGTGTACATATTAGTTTGTACTCAGTAGATGTTCAATAAATATATAAATGGGTGCATAAAAATTAGTGAGGTTGACAGAAGCTCTTCTGTCAAAGTGGAATAACAAAATCAGATCTTAGAGAACATCTTTGCAAGGTGAAGAATTTTTAATAGATAAACTCACTGAACCAATTGAAAGCCAGCAGTCATTGACCAGCACCTCTTTTAAATGGTTAATTCGATTCAACAACATTTTATTGTAGTCTACTGTGCAATAACTGTATTAGTCACATTTTAAGCACTAGAACCAGATACTTTTTTTTATTTTATGTATGTATGTATGTATGTATTTATTTATTTTAGAAGCAGAGTTTCACCATATTGCCCATGCTGGCCTCAAACTCCTAGGCTAAAGTGATCCTCCCACCTTGGTCTCCCACAGTTCTGGGGTTATAGGCATGAGCTACCATGCCTGGCCACGAAAAACTTTTAAAGACAAAAAAATGAAAGACACGAAGATGTAGCTTCTACTAAGGCCCAACAGTTGTGAAACCCCAAAGCTGCAACTGAAGCAGTCAACATCAATCTAAGCCATAAGCTGTATATGAGCTTAAATTCCAAACTTGTACCTTCATTACCATATTTCAACTAATTCTACTTTAGAACAAACCCTTCTTCTGGTGGTTACTCACTGATAAATTATTAGAAATAACTGAAGTCAGAAGTTTCAGGACAGGCCATGCATGGGGGCTTATGCCTGTAATCCCAGCACTTTTGGAGACAAAGACAGGAGAATCGTTAAGCCCAGGAGTTTGAGACCAGCCTGGGCAACAAAGCGAGACCCTGTCTCTACAAAAATTTTGAAAATAAAAATAAAATGAAAAAAGAAGTTTCAGGACAAATTTTAAAGAGGTTTGCTTTATATTCTTATAGAAAAACTCATAGAACTTGCCATACCTGCAGAAAGTATCATGTGAAAATATTAGGTTGAATAGGGATTTTGATTTTAGATTGGAGGATAAATCCCTAAACTTTTGAGGCTAATGTCTTAGAGGTTTCTATTAAACAACTCTTCGTGTCATAAAGTCCTAAACTAAGTTGAATCCAGGAAAATAATTTTTAAAAATTATATTTCATGAAAAATAATTGCATCTTTAATAAGGATCCAAAAAAATCTCCTCTAATGGAACTGAGTAAATTTAAAGTTGCCACATAACATTTTCTTCCTTCATTTCACAAACATTCATTATATTTCTCTTCTGCGTCGGGTAGCATGCTCAGCTTTGTATAAGGTTTTATAATGTATACAAATGCATCATCTCCCTTGATCCTCCTAACAGCCCTTTGGAACTACTGCTAGTATTATTTCCACTTTACAGTCAAATAAATTGAGGTTTACAGAATTTAAGTGCCTGAGATCAGTAAATAAGAAATAGAGCTCATTCTTAACCCACAATTTTCCCATGGAATTGGATATCTTGCTTAAAACTATGTTAACTACTATGTCCCAAAATAAAATCTTCACCAGATTTTAAGTCACAATAATTTAGATTTTCCATGTTTCTTTCAACCAATCAAAGCCTGAAAGGTTCCGTAACAAAACCACAACCCTTTACAGCATGGTTTTGTGAGTTGTCCCTCTCTAAGTGAGACATGTTATTTTGGGCAGCCTCATGTGATGAAAGAGATAATGGGCTCTTTGGGCAGTAATAAAAACAAAATTACTGCTCTAACAGTAAGTAAAATAGAAATCGAAACTTAAAAAAATAGGATTTTCTGATTTCACAGATAAGCCATCAAGAAGCTTTGGGTTTTACATCTCAGTGTTATTTTTCCTGTCACTTAAAATAGTAACATGCCAGTATATGTTTTCTGGGCTCATTTTAACATGTAAATGAACAATTCATATTCTGTCTTGAAAACACAGGCTTTCACATACAGGATGAACAATAGGGAAATATGGGAAGGAGGTGCACCCGAGGGCTGTGCTGGCCAGGCCTCCCTGCAGCCCTCCCTGCTGTGCAGCACAAGGCAGCACAGGACAGCAGGTCAGGGAGGGACGAGGGGAGACCTAGCCAGCATTGCCCTCAGGAGCCCCCAGGGGAGCTGGGGCTTCATGGTCACATACAGTCAGGAAAGCCTGGGTGTTTGAGGCAGAACATCCCTGAGACAGTACATTTTTGTTGTTTTGTGTTTTTTGTTTTTTTGTTTTGAGGGCGAAGATCCAGGTGGCATTTAACCAACCAACAAAGCCCAAAAGTGAAAATCTGAGGGAGAAGAGGTCACACCCAGCAGTTCATTCAGTCAGAAAAGTCTGTTTTGGCAAATGTAGCAAATGAATGAGGAGTAAAATGAAACAGACAGCACAGGGAAACCACTAGCAATTCTTGAGCAGAAGGAATTTAAA
Organism: Symphalangus syndactylus; assembly: GCF_028878055.3. Taxonomy (NCBI): domain Eukaryota; kingdom Metazoa; phylum Chordata; class Mammalia; order Primates; family Hylobatidae; genus Symphalangus; species Symphalangus syndactylus. The sequence continues at coordinate 59,997,543 of NC_072439.2, forward strand.
GCAGTGAAAGAGTGCAGATTTTATCCTATTTTCAAGCTAGGAAATTAGTCTGCCACAGCTTTGTGGATGCTGGCAGAAGACACAAGACTCCTAGGTCAGAAACAGAAGACTTTATATCCAGAGCACAGCAAGCAACATTAGCATCAGCATATTTACATCAGTTTGCCTTGCTCCCAAGTTCCCAGGGGCAATGTAGATAGACCCTCAGAGGTGTCTGCTCATGCATGGGTTACATTATGGGAAGGGAAATCTGAGCTTAGGGAACATGAATCTCTTATAATGGGCAGTAAGCTTACTAGCTCTTTGCTCTGGAGGAAGACACTATCTCTGTCTTCCAAGTTCCAAGGATGTTCACCATACAAATATATTGAAAAGATAGTTAGGAACAAAAGGCAATCAGTGTCTTTCTTGCAAGATATCTACAAATTCAAGAGACTCAGGGAGAATTGTGTCTGCCAACAAAGGGCTGCCTCCTGTGTGGTTCTACAACCAGTTCTTCAGCTGTGGTCACTTAAAAGAACAACTGTGACCCAATCATACTATACTTTCTGAAAAGCTAGGCAAGAAGGAAAGAATCTGTTTTACATTGGGCTCCCTAAAAACAGACATTAAGATGAAGAATCACATGCAAATAATAACTTATTAATGAAATTATCTCAGGACAATCCTGAAAGAAATTGCTATAAGTGAGTCCCTAAAGCTGAGCTATAAACTCATAGACACTTCCAGTCTTTTGAGCTGGCAAACAAAATGACTCCAGTAGTTGAGGGGCAGACTTTCAATGAGTCACAGGTTCAAGTCATCAGATGCAAAAGCACACTGAAGTCAGGGAGAAATACAAGGAAATAATAAAAGAGAGCTAAGGGGGTCTGGGCCAGAGGCCAACAGTGTTTGCTATGAAACAAGAAAGCTCCAGGCAAGTTATTGCTTCAAAAAGCTTACAATTTTCTATATTTTGTTCATTCAGTAATGAGTCCCTACTATGTGCCAACCACAGCACTAGGTGCTAATGGCACAGAGATAAATAAGATACAGTCCATTTGCCTAAAGCATTCACAATTCAGTGCGAGAAACAGACAAGTAAACCAACGTGTGATATTTTGTTGACAAAGACAAAAGGGAAGCAAAGAGTGACTGAGAGTCAAAGAAGGCATCACAGAGGGGTTGGCTTCTTAACTAGGTCCGAAAGGTGAGTAATAGACCAATGGAACAGAACAGAGCCCTCAGAAATAATACCACACACCTACAACCATCTGATCTTTGACAAACCTGACAAAAACAAGAAATGGGGAAAGGATTCCCTATTTAATAAATGGTGCTGGGAAAACTGGCTAGCCATATGTAGAAAGCTGAAACTGGATCCCTTCCTTACACCTTATAAAAAAATTAATTCAAGATGGATTAAAGACTTAAATGTTAGACCTAATACCATAAAAATCCTAGAAGAAAACCTAGGCAATACCATTCAGGACATACACATGGGCAAGGACTTCATGTCTAAAACACCAAAAGCAATGGCAACAAAAGCCAAAATTGACAAATGGGATCTCATTAAACTCAAGAGCTTCTGCACAGCAAAAGAAACCACCATCAGAGTGAACAGGCAACCTACAGAATAGAAGACAATTTTTGCAATCTACTCATCTGACAAAGGGCTAATATCCAGAATCTACAATGAACTCAAACAAATTTACAAGAAAACAAACAACCCCATCAAAAAGTGGGCAAAGGATATGAACAGACACTTCTCAAAAGAAGACATTTACGCAGCCAACAGACACATGAAGAAATGCTCATCATCACTGGCCATCAGAGAAATGCAAACCAAAACCACAGTGAGATACCATCTCACACCAGTTAGAATGGAGATCATTAAAAAGTCAGGAAACAACAGGTGCTGGAGAGGATGTGGAGAAATAGGAACACTTCTACACTGTTGATAGGACTGTAAACTAGTTCAACCATTGTGGAAGACAGTGTGGCGATTCCTCAAGGATCTAGAACTAGAAATACCATTTGATCCAGCGATCCCGTTACTGGGTATATACCCAAAAGATTATAAATCATGCTGCTATAAAGACACATGCACACGTATGTTTATTGTGGCACTATTCACAATAGCAAAGACTTGGAACCAACCCAAATGTCCATCAATGATAGACTGGATTAAGAAAATGTGGCACATACACACCATGGAATACTATGCAGCCATAAAAAATGATGAGTTCATGTCCTTTGTAGGGACATGGATGAAGCTGGAAACCATCATTCTCAGCAAACTATCGCAAGGACAAAAAACCAAACACCTCATGTTCTCACTCGTAGGTGGGAATTGAGCAATGAGAACACTTGGACACAGGAAGGGGAACATCACACACTAGGGCCTGTCATGGGGTGGAGGGAGGGTGGAGGGATAGCATTAGGAGATATACCTAATGTAAATGACAAGTCAATGGGTGCAGCACACCAGCATGGCACATGTCTACATATGTAACAAATCTGCACGTTGTGCACACATAACCTAGAACCTAAAGTATAATAATAAAAATAAAAGAATTCAAGAGCCAGATTATTCTCTCCAGGAGCAGATAAGAGAGGGAAAGAAATGCCATCCAAATCCATCTAAAATCCAAAGCACACACATGGCCCCTTTTGGAAGCATGGACAGATAGGTGTGCAGTATAATGGTTAATACTGTGACATACCCTCAACTTCTAATGGGAACACAGGTCTCAGTTCATCCTCAGTTCTGCCATGCAAAAGAGAAAGGAGGCATGAGTTAACGTCAAGGGTACTTTGGGGCCCTGATAGTAGGGGACAAAGCACTCAATGGAATGTATGAAGAGGTTAAAAGCTGTTATTGCATTTAATTCTGTTTAAAATGGTAATAATAATGTCATTGTGGGAATCTGTCTCTTGGACATTTCCTTTCCTAAAGTTCTTCCCTGTATTATATTGTTTTTCTCTCCTTCCTTTTTCTTTCTCTTCTTCCTTGAGCTCTGATGATAACATAGAGACCTCCAAATCTTAAGGTAAAGTGGGAATCAGGAGAACCACGAAAAAGAAACCCCAATACTTCTCTATTGCCCCCAAAGAGGAAAGAGCTAGACTGGATCATACGGAAATTGCAAAGATTCTTTCTCCTGCTCTGGTTCGTAGTTTAAACTAAAATCAGTCTCCTTTGAGTTATTTCTTTAACTATTGAACTCACACTAATCTTAGTTTATTAGTTCACATCCTGTGTCAGACAGGATTCCAGCTGAAAGCAGACAGCACACAGATATGGTATGTCTTCAGAGATTTGGGGGCAAACAAGGCCACTGTGCCTTTACCCATAATAGATACCAAATTCCAAACAATGCATTATTTAGGCTGTCCCTCAACAAGTATAAAAGTCACAAAGAAAAAATGTCAGAGCCAAAAACCACACACTGCCTAGACCCCAAAAGCCCCACCACATGGCAAAGTTTCAGGAAAAACACCTTTTCTGACCACAAACTGTACCCTGAATTTCACAATTCCTCCATCCACTGATGCACAACTTAAAGTGTACACCTCAACACAAAGGGTCTTATTAAATATGAATGAACAGATGTTTACAGTCAACATTTTCAACAAACATTTATTGATAACCTGGTATTTTCTCTGTGCTAATTATTTAATATTTAGTGGTCAACAAAAGAGGTATATTACCTGCCCTCAAAGACTTTAGACAAGAGACAAAAAATAGACAAATATATAAATAAATATATGATAAATTATGATTCTTGTTATGTAGAAAAAGTACAGAATTTTATGAGTGATATTAATCATGGTTAAAAGGAAGTAGTCTACTTCAGATTTAGTGGTCAGGGAAGGCCTTCCTAGCCAAGGCCTGACAGGTCAGTAGGAGCCTACCAGACATTAAGCTAGGAGAAGAACTTGATGCAGAATGAATAACGTATGCAAAGCATGAACAAGAAAGAGCTTAGGGTGTAATAGGAATGAATAAAGACCAAGGCATTGTGACAAAAAAAAGGCAGCCTAGGTCATATCAGCTGTGATAAAGAGTCAGGGTTTATTCTGATTGTGATGTTTTAAGAGAATGGTGATAATTTAATTTTGGCTTGTTTTTTAAAATATATTTCTGGTTTTGGGGCAGAGAATATATTTGAAAGGTGGGAAGAGTAGTATCTTAGTCCATTTTGTATTGCTATAAAGGGATACCTGAGGCTGGGTAATTTATAAAGAAAAGAGGTTTATTCGGCTCATGGTTCTGCAGGCTGTAGAAGAAGCATGGCATCAGCATTTTTTTCTAGTAAGGGTGTCAGACTCATGGTGAAGTGAGAGGGAGCAGGCACATACAGAGATCACACAGAGAGAGAAGCAAGAAAGAGGGAAGAGGTGCCAGACTTTTTAACCACCAGCTCTTGAGGAAACTAATCGAGTAAGAACTCATGCACTCCCCACCAGGGAAGGTATTAATCTGTTCACGAGGGGAACCACCCCCATGACCCAAACGTCTCCCATTAGGCCCCACCTCCAACACTGGGAATCAAATTTCAACATCAGATTTTGAAGGGACAAACATCAAAACTGTAGCAAGTAGGCATGAGAGAAGTGGGCTTGAGGGGAAAATAGCTCCACCGTACCCACCGCCCCCCCCGTCCCCCCACACACACTGCACAACCATCCAAGTCTAGAGCCATCGAAGACAATTTATCCCTGCTTCATTCATTTGCCCGAGGTTGATCACACTTGAAGGAGTGTAAGATCAGAGGTAGCCCCTTTATTTGTTGTCATTTCCAAGGGTACACTTGGAATCAAACTTGGAGTTAAACACAGAATGCAATGCCAAAGCCACCCATTTAGAAACGAATGAATGAGAGCTGACCAAACAGCCACTCCTTTATTATCAGCAAATTAATCTCTGAATATATTTGTGTTGGCTGTTGGAGGGAGGGGAAGGGCTATAAATGCAGACAGAATTAGGGAATGGTTTTGACTTTACCAATTGCCCCATACTTGGTACAACATAAATCATCAATAAAGTGTTTATCTACTGGGAGATTGTGTTTTACATATACAAAACTCATAATTTGTGTTTGTTGAAAACACTTAGACACTGGAATGTTATTTATGTTTTTAATTTGTCTACATCAGTAAATAACATCCTACTTAGCAAGCAGTAACTGGGCAGAGCATTTACTTCTGAAATACAGGGTCCACACCTGTTCTGGCCACCTCCATGCTTGGTGCTGCTGATCCATAAGACCATAATCAATAGGTTCAATAAATATTTGTAGACTCCACGGGTGAATGAGTAAATCCTTATAATATTTCTATTTACCAGAAGAATCAACCCAATACAGAACTTGCTTTGCTGACTGTTATGCTATTTAATTAACAACATTGGTACCCCTTTGTATTTCATGACTTTCATTTCATGGTAACTATGCACCAATTTGTCATCTTTAATATCATTGTACATTCAATATGGCATTTTTCATATTACAGTTTTTAATTTATAAATTGTACTTTATTATACATCAGCATTCACTTAGGAAGCCCCTTGGAAAACCAGCTTACACCAATCTCCTTTGAAAACCTTTACTTGTGCAAAGGCTGAAAGTGTGCAAAACACATTCAAAGCCCTGAGGATAGCTCTAAGAATGAACAAGGTTGGAGACCTATTTTCAAAGGCCTTAACTGGGAGACAACCCAGTTGGCAACTAAACCCTATTGAATCTATCCATTAGTACTTCTCCAAACAACCTCCATAGCTGCTGACCCAGTTCCGACCCTCACCATTATTTAACTGGACTATTGCAATAGTCTCCTAACTGTCACTTTAAAAGGAAAGCTGTCTTTTCTTTCCTCTTGCCTTCACTTAAGACTAAAATATATTTTGAGAAAAGACAATATCATCAATCCAGGGCATAGAGATTTTAATAAATGGGCTTTTGACATGTTACATCATAAATGAACCTTCCAACTTTGTAAGTGGTCCTTTGACAGGATGCATCACGTCAATCTATAGCTCAGAACCTTTACTGATTTAATCCATAATTCATATAGTAATGGATCCTGAAAATTCCATTGCTTCCTCTCCTCTATCAAGGGCAGCTCTGCTAGTACAATTTGAGATCGATCAGTTGGTGTTATGTGGCTCAAACTGCGTGGTGTCCTCTGAATGGACAGATCAGTGGGCCTTCACCCAATGTTCTCAAACTTAGGTTATTATTGGACCAATTGAATACCTTGGCTATATCCACTTACCTTTTGTACTATTTTCTTCTTAATTTAAAAAAATAAAACAATTTCTTAGCTTACTTGTAAAGGTAATTTTATACTATGAGCACAAACAGAAAACCAATTTCAATTGTCCTTTAAAGAAGCTTCCACAATACCGTAAAAAACAGAGCTCATTCATTATCAACAGCAGAAAGTCTTTCCCACAATTTGAGAAATACTGAACTAGAAACTCCATCACCTACACCAATCAGGAAAGGAGCTGGGGAATAATAATAGGACATTATACTTAATTCAACATTGGCTTGACTTAGCATAGATAAAATTAAAATGGGCATGTGACCCGTATATCATGAGGGTCTTCCCTGAGTCCCGTGGTAGCTATGCCAGCCAGATCTCCCAGCCGAAGATGGGCTTGGAAGCATTTGTTTCATTGTCTGCTTTTTAATAGAATCAGATGGCTTTCTTGAAAAATTGAAATCCTAAGAGGATCAGGGGATGAATAAGGAGAGAAAAAATGATTTTTGGTGAATAATATTAAGGACATGGAAAAAGAAGGAAAACACGAAGACATGGCAAGGAATCATATAAGCGGAGCATACCCAGCCCAAAGACAACTTGGTAGCTCTCCCAGAACAATTTTGGCTTATTGCACATGCATTAACCTGAAAATATTAATACTGTTTATACAGAATAAAGAATATAAAAATCTTCTGAAATGTTAACTGTTCTTTAACTATGTACATCTAAATAAGAACAGAAAAGCACTTTTTTAAAGAGATAGATATTCTTTTGCTTGGAATGTCTGGGCAGAATCAGATTACATTTCAGATGCTATGAATTTTGTTTACTTTTGGTGCTACTGAATTATGCTAAAAGAGGATGTCAATGGTGATAGTAACAAAGATAGTAACAATTTCTGGCAGTATATAACTTTACATAACTCCAATTCCTTCTATTGATGTACATTAGACCACTCAACAGAATCTCTAATTTAACCCGTATCTCCTCAGCTAGAATAATTTCATTCATGTTTCCTTGTTTTTTTCATTCATTCTTCCACCCATTATATGTTTGTCCCCTCAACTCTATTTCCTGTTGGGAATATAGCAGACAAATGCATCCACACACTTCACCTACCACTCCTCCTGCCAAATGACCTGGAACGCTACATGCCTGAAGCCAGGGTCTTCCTCCAGACACCCACGCTTCCTTCAGACAAATCCAAGCTCAACTCAAATATTCCCTTCTCTGTGAAGTCTTCTTTGCTGCTTGAGCACTACCTACTAACACGCTATCTGCTGTGACCTCATATTCAGTCACACAAATACACTCCATGGCCTCTTCCTTAGGGCTCAGTACAATATTTTACGCATTTTACACCACAACATTTGCCATATCGTATTACCCAGTTAGCTGCTTACTTTCTTCTTCCCTCACTTAACTGTGAGTTCCTTACAGATTAAGACAATTTATCCTTGATCCTGCCTTAATAAAAACAAGACATATAGTATGTACTCAACACATACAGGAAGAACAGAAGATGCAATGGGAAGAAAGAAGGAGAAAATGAAAATGAGGGAAGAATAACTTTCCTATTGAATTTAACATATTATTAAAAATTTCAAAATTATTATTGAAGCATAACTTTTAAAGAACATACCTGTCGTTCAAAGGAATGTACAAGTGTATGAATATTCTTTGTTAATATGCAAGAAATGTATTGTCAATGATTATTCACAAGTCAGGGATTCTCCACTGAGAAATGAGTCTAAATCAGGAGCTCTGCTGTAGATAGACTATGGAAGGAAAGAGGAAAGTTTCTCTTCCACATGAATTTGGGGAACACATGCACATCCCAACACATGAAAGAATTGATAAGTCTCTTGAAGAAATTCAAATAAAATTTATATTTGTTTGTTTAGCAAAATAATTATAACAAATTGTTAAAATTCACAAACTTTATTTTAAATCATTAGGTAGCTGCTCTGTGATCAACACTGTTTTTAACCTATTTCTTATTTTGTTTTTCCCAGCTAGCTATGATCTACTATTATCAAGACAAGGACATAAAAGAAAAGTAGGTCAGACACGGTGGCTCATGTCTATAATTCCAACACTTTGGGAGGCTGAGGTAGGCAGATTGCTTCCAGCCACGAGTTCAAGACCAGCCTGGGCAACAAAGCGAGACCCCGTCTCTACAAAAAAAAATTAAAATTAGCCAAGCACAGTGGTTGTGCCTGCAGTCCCAGCTACTCAGGAGGCTGAGGAGGGAGGATCACTTGATAGCCCAGGAGTTCAAGGCTGCAGTGAGCTATGATACTCCACTGCACTCCAACCTGGGCGACAGAGCAGAACTCTATCTCTAAACAAATTAAAATTTTAGAAAAAGAAAGAAAACCACAGAAAACGCAGTATAAAATAACTGGCAAAATTTAATTTTTTTTACCAACTAAATCTTGGGCAGTGTTATAGAAGATAACATAGGGTACACTTCATGAATATAACTACAAAAATAATAATTTCATTTTTTATGTGGAACAATCAGAAGATGTAAATGATGAGGTAAAAAGCGAAGTTACCTAGTGAGGGTGGAGTTCAGGGGGTCTTATTAATGGCTCTGTGTTACAATCTAGAAACGTCTTTATGTAGACTAATCATATTGCAGGTCCACAGGAGATTTACAATCTGATTTGCCACAGAGAAGTCCATGTAATCTTCATTGAGGACTGACACCATTTTATCTTTGCACGATTCCCTGTTTCTCACACAAGTAATTCCGTCCTTTCTACATTGTCAGCTCTGACAGGCTGATTTAATCTGCAGGATTCTGAATGCCTCTGACCACTGCAGCGAGTCATTAACCTTGACTCGCATAATTGAATTCAAGGTTGATTGCCTGTGACCCTCTGCGCTGAGGTCTTCTAAATGTACATATTCATTACGGGCAGCCTCGCTAAACGGATTGCACAAGGAAAGCTGTAGCAGTCGGCCTGTTTGGTATGCAGGGGGCGAAGAGGGCACTAATTGCATGTTAGAGCTGAGGATTAGATTATGAAACGAGTGAGAAAATGAAGATAGATCCTCTGACACTGTCAGATTAGGGGCAGCAACGTGCGGGAATACGACATTGAAATTTACAGTGACATTAACAGAAGGAAAATTAGAAACAAATAGACATTGGACATTTTTTGAAAATCTTCATATTTTCTACCATCACCTAATAAGTGAGATATGGGAGCTAATGCTTGTATCTGTTTTTATTTGCATAATCACAGCAGAACAATGGAAATTTTTAAGTAGCTTTTTTGAAGCCTAGGAAATCACATTATGGTCACCATAACACCACACATTATGCAATATCTAGGCCATGTTTAAATAATTGGCTTTACACCCCAGATGCCATTTTCAGTTGCCAAGAAAAGATATTCATACAACTTCAGTAAGCCCTAAGAATATACAAATATTTGTGTTCAAAATTATTGCAAACAATTCTGCCAGCTGATACTAAAGGATGAATTTTGGTGAACCAGCTTATAAAATTATCGGCTTTTCTACTTTTTTATTGATTTTTGTGTCAGTTCATTGTTAAAACAAGTGCTTACTTGTTCACATCAAACAAGTATTCCAGTACAAGCAGATGCTCAAGTTAATAGCAAACAGTTCTACTACAAATCACTTCCATTTTCTAAAACAAAACGTCCACACTGTTAACAAATGCAACAACAAATAACTTGACCAGAGGTGAGGCTGTGTATAAATTTCAGAGACCTTTTTCTTTCCCATTTAGGAGTGGGATACTACTTGAGCAAACTTTTCTTGTACTTTTGCCAATTGTGTTATGATTTATTTTAAAGAAAAATGACAGCCTGTCTTTCTGACAACAAAAAACATACAAAATTTAATGGCATAGGATGTTTAAAAACTAAACACAAAAGCCCCTGGTGTTCAGTGACAGCTAGAAATGAGTGTTACATTGGTTAAAAGTTACACTCTATCTCTAGAGAAAGCAAGTTCAGTTTTACTTTGTTTTGCTTTTGCTTGGTTTTTAAAACAAGCCCATGGAGTGGTTCCCGTGGTACCACAAATAACACTCCAGAAATGTTCCATGGCATTTTTATAATAAATGGTTAACTTGGTTTTCATTGATCTTTAAGAATGAAATTGATTTTTGCTACTTTAAAAACCTCTAAATGGAAGAAGTAACTTCCTAATAATTATGCCTTGCTGAGAAATCTCCTACTCTGTGTAAGAAATAAACTCATGAATCAAGATTTACAGCAAAAAGAAAGAACTGTGGATGACTTCAATGCCTGGGGACATTCATGCTTTTGAGAGAATGCATAGATGGTCTCCAATTCACCTTCCTGAGACGTTTAAATGATTACCGATAGTTGTATTTATACCTGTCATCCAAATCTATTATGTACATAATTAAGTTAACTTTGAAATGAACCAACATTATCTTTTCCTTTAATCAAAGGAAATAAGGAGCACTGGAGTTCATGCTAGACAAATGTCAAGATCTAAGTTCCAATACCAACTCTGTTATTTTTTGGCTGTGTAGCACTGGGCCAATCACTTGCCATTTCAGACTGGCCTCCCTACAAGGTTTTTATGAAAATAGCTGCAAAATATTACATAATTTGGTACTACTAGGATTACCAGAACTGCTTCAGTTATCTCTTGTTGCCTAACAAGCAACCCCAAAATGCAGTGGCTTAACACCACAATGATTTGTCACCGTTCAGGATTCTGCGAGGTGGCAGTTTGAGCATTTCCCCTGCTGATCTTGCCTGGGATCGTTCCTGAGGCTGCTATCATCTCTCTGATGGCTTGACTGAGGTAGAAGGTCCAAGACGGCCCTATTTACATGTCTGGCAGTTGGTGCCAGCTGTTTACAAGGACTCCAGTCTATTCCTCACTTTTTCTGACAACAAAAAACATGCAAAACTTAATGGCATCAGATGATTAAAAACAAAAACACAAAAGCCCTTGGTGTTCAATGACAGCTATTCTACAGTCTCTCATCCTCTAATAAGCCAAAATGGACTTCTTTGCAGCGTGATGGTCTCAGAGTTTCAAGATGGTGAGAGCAGATACCAAAACTCTCCTCATGGCCTGGACTCTGGAGCACACAACATACATCACTTACACCATACTCTATTGGTCAAAGAAAGGCCCAAAGCCAGCCCAGATTCAAAGGAGTAGAGAAATAGATTCCAGGTCATGGTGAAAGAAGTGACAAAGTTTCATAGGAAAGGGACAAAGACCCAGGAAGGCTTGATTCATTGAGAACTATTATAACAATCTATCCACTAAAACATGCATAGTAAGAATTAATGTAAAAGAAAACAGACTAAATCATTGACATTTAATTTGTGCTTTCTCGTACTGCCAAAATGGAAATTCCTTGCCATCTTCCTCTTCCTCTGATGGCTCATTTAGTGTGTGAATGGTTGGCCCTCAGTTGTGACCCACAGGGCTTGATCCTAGTTCTGATTCTGACAGGTGTCTATGGAAGCAAATATAAATGCCCCTCCACCAGATTTGCCACCAGCATTTGGCACTACACAGTGGCACAATAATTAAGCATGCTTAGCTCTATTTAAGTCTCAAAGCATGGATTTAAATCCCAACTCTATCAATTAATAGCTAGAGAGCTTTGAGTAAGTTAATTACTCTCTCTAACCTCAGTATCCCCATTTGTAAAAGGGAGCCAATGATAGTAACTACCTCATAGAGTTGTGGTACAGATTAAATTAAGATAATTCTTGTGAAGCACCTAGTGCCGTGCCCAACACACTACATGCTAAGCATGATAGCTGTTATTTGCAGTATTTATCTGTATCTGGACTCAGGATGGAGCATCATGCTGGAGAACAAGTTTTGTCAGTTCATTATCCAAGGATCTGAGATACAACCTGAGTTGTTTATGTCGTAATTAAAAATATTTTTTACCTGCCTCTTAATACTAATCAGTTAATAACAATGATGTAAAAAACAGAGCTCTGTCATCTCTGAGTTTGCCCTAAAGCCAAAGGTGTTGAAAAACAGCTGACCCCCGTTTTTGTTTCTGACCACATCAGACATCTGTTTCTGACCACATCAGACACAGTGGGCAGCTGTTGTTCTCCTTTCTTTCAATTAGGAAATGTGCATGTGTCCTAATGGAAAAATAATATTAGCTCTGTACTTGTCCAACTAACAATTTAGATCATCGACATTCTCTTCTGTCCTGCTTGGAGAGTTGCATCTTCACCATATTGATCACCCATCATGATTGTTTGCTATTCAACTTCCTGCCAAGGCAGAATAAAAAATGAGAAAGTGTTTTACAAACTCTAAAGCACTGTATACACATAAGGCATATTACTATTATTATTATTATGATCTATTATTTAAGACAGCCTCATCTTCTTAAACAGGGCAAAGCCCTGGGTTACCATTTTACCTGCATGGCCACAATATCCACCACACTAAGTTTCGAAAAATAAGTCATCCTTAATGCCAATGTCAACAAGTCTCATGAAAACAAAGGAACCAGAAAAATACTTATGAAAAGCGATTTGGAAGATTTTTAAGTTCTAAAGTTAATTGAAGTGACAATATATGGATCATGTGTTAGTTTTCCCTTAACAGCCATAGTACAGCTACTGAGATTCAATAAATGTTAATGGCATTTAAGGCAGCAAACAAAGAAGATCTGATGTCTATCTGGATTAAATAATGCCAAATAATGACTTATCCAGCACCTACTCAACTCAAAGAAACCCAGAGCACCTTATAATACGTGTTCAGGACCGGGTCCCCCACCGCTAGCCTCAACCGCTAGCCTGGGATGTATTGGAGAGTAAAATGTTTATGTGCACTCTCTCTCCAAAGAAGTCCTCTCTTTTCTTCTGTAGGCTACCCACAACCGTACCTCCACACCAATCCTTGTTGCCTGAAGAAAAGTCAACTTGAGGCAGCTCCCGCTACAGCACTGACAAATATTCTGGCTGTTATAGTTGTTGTTGTTCCTATTTGCTTTTTGTTTATTTATTTACATTGCTTAGGGGACAAGAAGGGTGAGGCAGAAGCCAGAAGTTAAATAGGTAATGGTCAAGTATACGGAGGGCTAAATTCAACAAAAAAGAAAAACAACTAGTTTTTATGCCTTTGACCATAAATGACTTCTCCCCTCTATATCTCTTCCAACGAAGTTTGCATTTGGGAAAATGAAGGGAAAACAGCATTTTTCTCAGAATCATTGCATTACCATGTCAGCCAGTGAGTGATAAGTTATGAGCTAAGTACAAGGTCCCTGCCCCTCAGTAATTTACATTCTTTCAGAAAAGCAGGACATCAAGGATTAAATAGCCCCTAGGGTGGCATGTGATGAGGGCCAGTGGGTGGGACAGACAGCAAATGCTACAGGCAATCTATGGAAGGATAGCAGCATTATCTAGGAAGTGGTGGGAAAACTAAGTAGATGGGTCTTGAACCAGGCTTTGAAACAAGGGCAGGACATGGGTGACCCCAGAGGAGAAGTGGGCTTCCCACACACACAAAAATAAACTGCAAATGTTTATATTTGCATAACTATGAGGTTAGTTGCCCTAGAACAGAATTTTTAGGGAATAATAATAGGATGTGAAATATTTGTTAGTCGTATTGAGGTATAATTGATACATTTTTAAATTTCAAACATTTAGCGTATACATCTTGAAGAGTTTGAGCATACTCATATGCCTGTGATACCACCACCACAACCAAGGTACTAATCATGAGATGTCATTTTTAAAAAGCGTCTTACATTTGTGCTTTACTAAGGTGTTTAAATCATATTATCTCATTTGATCCTTATGACCCTTTGCAGCAGATAAGAGATAGACTAAGAGAACAGATGATGTGTGCAGTTACCAGCTAGCAAAAAGCAGAGACAGAACAAGAATCCAGATTTTTGGCTCCCTTGGTCATAAGGATGATGTGAGGACTAAACGGGTTAATATGTAAGGTGCTAAGAACAGTTCCTGGCACACAGTAAAACCTCAATGAATGTTAGCTATTATTACTACTTTTATCATCATCATCATTATTATTACAGTGAAGAGTTTAGACTCTGCCCTCTAAGCCCATGTTTCCTAAACTTCATTGTGTCTTGCCATCTTCACTTTGTCATGCTGCCCTATTAGGATGCTTTCAGCTGCAAGTAGCAGAAAAAAAAGGAGCGTGGGGGGGGGGATATTTGTTGGCTCAAGTATCTGAAAATTCCAAAGCTATGGTTTGAGCTGGTCCCTGACTCCCTTTATCTGCTGTTCTCCAGGTTCTGACCTCCTTGATATGTCTACTTCATCCTGAGGACAGCTTTTCTGTTTTGTGGGGAAAAAAAAATAAAAAACAGCTCTCTCTCTCAAAGACCTCCTATCCACACACAAGACTCTCCAGGAGGAATGAGAGGGTTGCTTCCTTCTATCATTGAGTAAAGTCCAGAGTTTTACTCTGATCGGACCATCTTAAATTCTGTGCCCATACCTGGACTAATCATTGTTAACAAGGGGTTGGCATCCCACTAATAGGCTTGGGTCATTCAGGGTCCTTTTCTGGCCTGCCTCATCAGCATGGCTACCGCAGGGTGGGAGGGGTGGAAGAGTGCTAGGGATACACGGCAACGTCTTCTAGACCACGGAACCACCTACAATATCACTTAATTAATTTTTTTCTTTAAAAGAACTCCCTTTTTAAAATTACTCCCTCATTCTAAGCCTTAATATCTGTCAAATCACAGGTGTGTGTAACAGCTGTTTTTTATTTAAAATAAATGTATGTGTAAAAATTAAAAAATTGTTGATCCACTGCAAATATCATCCCACTTATATCACTGCTGAAGGCTTCTATTCTGAGTTCAGTATTTAGATTTCCATTCCAGAACTCTCTAATCTTTAGGCCATATTAATATCCATAGCCAATTTTTTTCCATTCCTTTCAAGTAACATTGTCTATGCCCTGTCTGACTGCAATGGAAAAAATTAAAACCCCATCACACCGCAAAGCCAGCATAACTGTTGCCTGGTTGACTTTGCAAAACAAAGGGGAACAAAACAAAACAAAATACCCATTACATCATGAAGCCAACGTAACTGTTGCCTGGTTGACTTTGCATCCAGAGAGGCCTATGGCTGGAAAGGGCTGGAGTCACTGGCAGAACTTCAAACCTCAGCCTGCAAACACCATGTCCTGTAAAAAGGCAGTCTTGGCTGGCGTTGGCTTATGGTTTCAGTCTTCTAATGCAAGCATTTCATTGGAAATGACTGCTGGTGAAGATGACTTCAGGAAAGACAGGGAGAAAAATTGAGATATCTGGGCCTGAGGAACTTCTAAATCCAGTACATCCATGTCATAAACTCTCCTAGCAAAAAGCTGTAACTTCATAAATAAGCATAGGAGCCCAAGATAAGAATAAGGAGCCCAGGAATTAAATTTACATCATCCATCTGGGTAATGGAATCTCTAGTTAGCCCCTTCTTTCTCTTCGCAGCTGTCAGCTGCAATTGGCGTGAGTTTTCTAGACCAAGCAGGCAGCCACAGCCCCCCACAGAGAGTACTAAGAAATGCTTTCTTGCTAAGGATACAAGTGTTAAATCTATATCAAAGGGATAAGATTGTCAAACCCAGCCCTTACACCCCAGGAAAGGGCAGATATGCCAGCCTTACCCTAGAGGAAAAGCTTGCTTGGTTTTCTTGGTAAACCAAACTCTAGACTTAGAATCAGGAAAGAGTATCCTGGCTCTGCTGCTTAAGGGTCATTGGTATTTCAGCTTGCCTATGGGAGGTTCACAGGTTCTGTTTGTCAAACAGGATTTGGTATCTTCTCAGTGAATACAGTTTAAATTGAGCTATCAATGAAGAATCTTAAATATATGATGAGGCAGGTTCATTTTATTGTTGAAGACTAAGACCAAAAGTTTTTGCAGAAATGTGTGAAAAGAGTTCTTAAACAAAACATTCCACAAGTTGGCAATTTGAAAAGATGGCAATATATTAAACCACCTCCCTGTTGTGTAGACATACATGTGCCAGTTGCCAATTCCCCTCTCATAACCACCCACATATCCCGGTCAGGAATGAACCTCACCAACATCCCCCTGGGATAGCACTAAGGGCACCTTCCTTGTCTCCCAACCTCTGGTTCCACTCCACCCCATGCCAGCCTCCCTATTGCTTTCAATGGAATCTTTCTAAAGTGTAAATATGATATAGTCCGTACCCTGCTTAAAACCCTAAGTGAGTCCAGTAGCTTCCAGAGAATGCCCAAATTTCTTTGCCTGACACCAACCCTTTTGTGATGTCACTTGCTAGTCACTACTCATCTCCTACCACTTACCTGCCCCTGACTCAAGCATGCTTCCTTTTTGCCATAAGAACTGCATAAAGGTATATCATATTTTTAGGTATACATCCTCTGCCCCTGCTATCCTCTGCCAACTAATTCCTACTTGTGTTTTAAAACTTAACTTCAAGAAACCATCACATGCACACACACACAAGTCTGGTTTGGATTCCTCTTCTTAGTGACCCCTCACACCTTCTGCACATTTGATCTTGGTACCTACCATAATGTCCCATAATTGTTGACATATTCTCCTTCTCTTTTGTTAAACTGCAAGCTTTTTGAGGGAAGAGATTCTGTTCCATTTGACTTAGAAGCTTGGTTTCTGGCCTACCCCACCAGTATCTCACATCTAGGTATTCAATAGATGTGATTCCTGATTTAACCGGTATTTTATAGAGTGCTGGTTCAAGGAACTTGATTGCTGATTTAAATATATTATTTGGTAAGAATTTGCTACTGCTTCCTAAATATGAGGTGCCATTTTTATCAGCCATTCTTCACTTTTTAAAAAGTGGGAAACATTTATTTCATATTGAAAGACAAAAATCTGATTGCAACATTCACATACAGTGGAGTTTTACCCTTAATAGAAACCTAAAACATGGCTAAGAAGGGCATAAATATTTACCTCTAAACCCGAAGACTTATAAAGTGACAGTTAATGTCACATAAATTAGAAGAAGACATTTTAATGACTTCTTAGAGCTCACAATTAGTACAAAAGCTGGATCATAAAATATAACTCACAGCCCTTGAAACTACTCAGATTATCCTTACACCTTATAAAAAAATTAATTCAAGATGGATTAAGGACTGACATGTTAGACCTAAAACCATAAAAATCCTAGAAGAAAACCTAGGCAATACCATTCAGGACATAGGCATGGGCAAGGACTTCATGTCTAAAACACCAAAAGCAATGGCAACAAAAGCCAAAATTGACAAATGGGATCCAATTAAACTAAAGAGCTTCTGCACAGCCAAAGAAACTATCATCAGAGAGAACAGGCAACCTACAGAATGGGAGAAAATTTTCGCAACCTACTCATCTGACAAAGGGCTAATATCCAGAATCTACAATGAACTCAAACAAATTTACCAGAAGAAAACAAATAACCCCATCAAAAAGTGGGCAAAGGACATGAACAGACACTTCTCAAAAGAAGACATTTATGCAGCCAAAAAACACATGAAAAAATGCTCATCATCACTGGCCATCAGAGAAATGCAAATCAAAACTGCAATGAGATACCATCTCACACCAGTTAGAATGGCCATCATTAAAAAGTCAGGAAACAACAGGTGCTGGAGAGGATGTGGAGAAATAGGAACACTTCTACACTGTTGGTGGGACTGTAAACTAGTTCAACCATTGTGGAAGTCAGTGTGGCAATTCCTCAGGGATCTAGAACTAGAAATACCATTTGACCCAGCCATCCCATTACTGTCATGCTGCTATAAAGACACATGCACACGTATGTTTATTGCGGCACTATTCACAATAGCAAAGACTTGGAACCAACCCAAATGTCCAACAACAATAGACTGGATTAAGAAAATGTGGCACATATACACCATGGAATACTATGCAGCCATAAAAAAGGATGAGTTCATGTCCTTTGTAGGGACATGGATGAAACTGGAAAACATCATTCTCAGTAAACTATCACAAGGACAAAAAACCAAACACCGCATGTTCTCACTCATAGGTGGGAATTGAACAATGAGAACACATGGACACAGGAAGGGGAACATCACACTCCGGAGACTGTTGTGGGGTGAGGGGCGGGGGGAGGGACAGCATTAGGAGATATACCTAATGCTAAATGACGAGTTAATGGGTGCAGCACACCAACATGGCACATGGATACATATGTAACAAACCTGCACATTGTGCACATGTACCCTAAAACTTAAAGTATCATAATAATAATAATAATAATAAAGAAAGCATGGGCATTTGGAAAACCAAAAAAAAAAAAAAACTGCTCAGATTAGTCTCTTCAGACCCAAAGCTTTTTGTTTAAAGAAATGCTAGGACAAAGCACTTTGAGCTCTTAGGATGTAAAGAATTTTAGAACTGCGAAGCATTGTTTGGAGTCTCCTGCAGCCTTGTTATGCTATTGCTGCCATATGATTCCACTTTGGACGAGTATCTGTCCCATCTTTCAGGAATCTGGCATTGCTCCTTTTCTAGCCTCCAGTCCTTCTAGAGGCTCTGAGGTCTCCCCAGCGGGCCTCCTTCTGGAGCCACCTGATGCTCCAAGCCAAGATGGTTCCAGTATCAGCCTTGATGTGCAGCCCTACATCTGTAAGACATCTGTAGACAATACTCTTTACTCTTCATCATCATTTTATTTTGTCTACAGAAAAGAG
This sequence comes from Symphalangus syndactylus, assembly GCF_028878055.3. Taxonomy (NCBI): domain Eukaryota; kingdom Metazoa; phylum Chordata; class Mammalia; order Primates; family Hylobatidae; genus Symphalangus; species Symphalangus syndactylus. Next base: position 60,016,525 of record NC_072439.2, read on the forward strand.
TAAGTGCAGTGAGTGGTTTTGGGTTTTTTTTTTATTTAAAAATATTTTAAATGTTTTCTGTGGTAGAAATTACTGTTCACGTTTTTTATCTCTTTGTGATTCTCCCAAATCTAAGCCATCAAGTCTCCTTTGGAAAACAGCTGCTCTTAATACCTACAGGATTTTCTTTAGTGGGAGTTAAGGTCAAAATCTGAATTCTAAATACAGAAAATCACCAGGTCAATGAATTCTCAATGATATGTCGCATTTTCAGTCTCTGTTTCATCTGATCCCATTCACACAACTTATTCACGTATTCATTCACTCAACAAAGATTTATTGGGCAGAAGTGTTGAGGAATAGTGTGTTGTGGGTTGTTGATACCCAGAGGAATGGCACCCTTCCTGACCTGAATCAGCTTAAGGCTTATTGTAGAAACAGACATGCACACAATTACAACATAACATTCTCCTTGACAACAGAGGGGGCAGTTGGTATCATTGGAGCCGAAATAGAGGCCTGAACTTTTGAGACAGGCAATAGATTTCTAGAGGAAAGGAATCAGCTCAATGTTTGGGGGGAAAAATAATGATGATTAAAGGGCAAACAAGAAGCTGGGCATGAGAAGAAGGGTAGAAAGGGCAAACTAAAGGGGAAAAAAAGAGCACATTGCAAAGGTTCAAGGGTGGAAGGTTTCAAGTAGTTCTGCATTGCTAAGACAGCATGGCAGTAACGATGCTGGCAGTTATGGGTCAGGGCAAAGTGTTTGATAGGCCATGCTAAGGAGCTCCAATTCTTTCTGGGAGGCGATAGAAAACACTGGAGAATTTTGAGCTTGGAAAGGACCCAAGGAGATCTTTATGATAGAAACATCACTCCGATGGCTAAGTGATAGGTGAATCAGAAGTAGGTAAATTAAAGGCACAAAGTCAGGGAGGGAGCTATAGCAATAGCCCATGAAACAGGAGACAAAAGCTGGAACCAAGGCAGCCACCATGGGATTAGAAAAGAGAGGCAGGAATAGAAAGAGATCCGGGATGTAAAAAGGGCAGGATCTGGCCGGGCACGGTGGCTCATGCCTGTAATCCCAGCACTTTGGGAGGCCGAGGCGGGTGGATCACCTGAGGTCAGGAGTTTGAGACCAGCATGGCCAATATGGTGAAACCCCATCTCTACTAAAAACACAAAACTTAGCCAGGTGTGGTGGCGGGCACCTGTAATCTCAGCTACTTGGGAGGCTGAGGCAAGAGAATTGCTAAAACCCAGGAGGCAGAAGTTACCGAGATCACACCATTGCATTCTAGACTGGGCAACAACAGCGAGACTCTGTCTCAAAAAAAAAAAAGTGTGGGGGGGCTCTATCTTGTGGTGGAATAGATGTGGGAACTCAGAAGAGAATGAATAAGAAGACTGCAAAGTGGAAACATTGCAGTTTTTACATGACTGCAAAGACAGAAAGCAGCCATGCAAGGGTGTTGTCTAACATCACCTATTCCTGGCAAACTCTGGGTGAAGAAATTTGGGAGGAGAAACTGGGTCTCAGCCTTCCTCTTCTTTGCAGGAGATGTCATTTCTTGAATCCTTTTCCAGTTCCACAAATATCAGGATTCAGCACCTGCACTTACCACAACCCAGATCAACACATTTATCTATGAATCCATCATCTATTATTTTACTAACAAATGATGCAGAATTTTTTGTCAGTAGTTCCATGCTCTGCAATGTCAATCCAGTTTGATTGGAGTTCTTTTACCTCCCAGTTCTCCTCTTTATTACAAGATACTGTTAATAATTAGGTACCCATAGAAATGTTTTCAATTGTCTAAAGATGGCCATCTTGTCATTGTTTTTAAAAATACACATCAGGCCGGGCATGGTGGCTCATGCTTGTAATCCCAGCACTTTGGGAGGCTGAGGCGGGCAGATCACCAGGTCAGGAGATTGAGACCATCCTGGCTAACATGATGAAACCCCATCTCTACTAAAAACACAAAAATTTAGCTGGGCGCGGTGGCGGGCGCCTGTAGTCCCAGCTACTCTGGAGGCTGAGGCAGGAGAATGGTGTGAACCCGGGAGGCGGAGCTTGCAGTGAGCCAAGATTGCACCACTGCACTCCAGCCTGGGCGACAGAGCGAGACTCCATCTCAAAAAAAAAAAACATCATTTTTTTGTCCTCATTAATCAGCATGAGTTAACTTCGTTTTACACCAACCTACATACAGAGAAGGGCAAATCTTACAAAGTTTTTGTGCTCTTAAATCCTTGACATACGTTAGAAAAATTGTTTTTTCCCAGTGTAATGACTTTTAAAATTGTGATAACATAGTTAGGAATGTTACTTGTCCTTTGCACTCTTTTGTAACACTCTTTTATGCAGAGAAATCAAAGCTATTTGATGCCAGGATTTCTCTGTTTCCTTGATCTCCCTAAAAGAGATCATCGTGCTAATAAAGATTTTTTCTTTTTTAGTATTCTTTAAAAAATTTTATTCATAAATGATGGCAAACTATATGCATTAAATAAAGCTGATGACACACTAATTTTAAACCTACTGAGAGTAGAAACAAGGTACCAATATTGTAAGTAATGTGTTTATGGACAAGCCTAGAATCATGGCAGCGTATTGAGTTAGGTATAGAAACCCTAGAGCTTGAAGCATTGTACCAATTCAGCTAGCACCCATCAAAATTCCTTTTTATCCTCTAGTAGAGTGGTAATTGCAAGGAAGATGCATAAATTTAGGAAGAGATGCCCAATTTTAATCCAGATGAAAAACATTTTTATCGAAATTGGGCCTATAAGAATATTTTAAAATTTTACTTTGCTTGAAGCCAACTAAAACACATGCTAACTTTAATTTGTGTTTTTATACAAATAGTTTTGGGCACATAAATAGCATAATTTTACATTGGCAAATCCTCTCTGTATTCTTTAATAATTTATTATCTTGAAGGTATTTTTCAGCTCTTACAGTTTAAAAATTTTTTTAAGGGTAATTCTACCTTCCATACAAAAGAGAGGCTTTCCATTTATAAGCCTGTTACCTAGAGGCACAATTAAAATGGAAACATTAAATAGAAATAAAACGTAACTCTTCAGTTCTTTTCATCCACCAGCTGGCTCATTTCATAGACTCCCTCTTCGGTGAGTTCCAAATACATTAGTAGTTAGTTGATTACCTATTTGCATATCCTTCAAATTATAAAATTTAACTGTCTAAGTTCTAATTCAGGTAATCCTAAATGTTTGCATATTACAAACAAAGCTTTTTTGTGTCAATGAGCTGGAACTTTAGACCAAGTTCCTTAATCAATGTTTTCTTCAGATACATCTTTACATTCCTCAAGCTTTAAGAATTTCTTTACCAAGCCCTCCTGTTCTCTCTCTGGAGTGAGCCTGCATTAAAAATACACCAGTCACTAAAAGTTTCCTTGTTAGGATCTCAAAGATGCCTTTGAATTGTTAGGAGCAAACTTAAAATTAAAATTTCCCTTTTTTTTGAGTAAAGAAGACTAATACTGATTACTTTCATTTATTTTTACTCTTAAGCACCTTGAGGTACCTCTGAGTGAAGCTGCACTGAATTGACTCAAATATGTAGTGTTGTGATAGCTGGTTATGATTTTCTGATGTTTTTCTGCAACCCTAACCATATGTAATTTTGAATTAAATGAAAGTTAAGTACTAAAACGTTTTGCCCAAAGGGAATTCGGATTCTCAATGTGCTTTTAATAACTGTTTGTAAAACATTTAAGGAAATCTATGGCAACACATTTAGGAAAAAAATCAAATTACTATTGCCTTAAGATGTTATTCCAGTGTCTCAACTTTATGAAACATCCTGTGTGGCCCAATTGTTGAACTAATCCAGTCAGTAATACTTTAGAACATATTGTACATGTAGGACCTGAATTTAATTTGTATAATATTTTTAATAATAAATCTTTAAAATACTTTAAAACTCAATGAAATTATTGTGGACAGTGCAAAAGAAGTCTCATCAAATGTTTCTGAAAAATTGCAAATACAGTCTAATTAGAAAGCATTAAAATTAATTCATGGAATCAGACTTAAAACTATTATACCACTGCTTCTTTTAAAAACAAAAGTATTAGGAGCCTCGAGAGTTCTGCAAAATCTAAAATAAAAGGTCATGGTGTACCCAAGACATAAGATAAACAAATACAACCTTCAATGGAAATGGAAACAGTGGGAGAGGGATTTCCAGAAGGCTAGTTGGTTGTGTAGACTTTTCTTCTTATGGCACAATTTGAAAAATGAACTCAAGTTGGAATGTGACCTGAATTTCCATTTTCTCTCACACACAGAAATGGCTGTGTACCTAATTTGAGAAAAATTCAAACCATAACCTTCAATGTACATCTCAGAATCTGTGCTAAATGCGAATACTGGAATCACCTTTCATCCAGAAAGATGGTGTCCTTGAACCTAACCAGGCGATAATGAGCTTTCTTTTTCTCACATTTGTAATCCCTCACCCAAAGCATCATTAGAATATAACCATCCCATAATACAGTCGAAGTTGTTTCTTTTACTGTTTGTTCATGTTTTTATTTCTCTCTGTGGCCATGAAAACAATTACAGAAACTTGAAAAATTTCTAATCCATTTCCATCAAGAAACAAGTGAATTACAATGATCTAAAACAGAATTGCAGATAAAGGCTTTACTCTGAAAAGGTCAGGTTTTCTAAGTAACTGGTATGTCAGAACCATCTCCAGCGAGGATATGACCAGAATTTTTATCCATCACTCATTAAATTACAGCATTGCGTGACTTTATAAGCCCTGACTTCCCTGCATCCTTATTTAAGGGATTATTAATAAATGATTGAAAATATGGGTGTTCTCTTTGCACTTCACCATTTCTGTATTATTTGGATTTTTTTAACAACAAGAATAGATTAAATCAATTTGACTGGAGTTTCTTTATCTGCTGGTTACATAACACTTTCAAGTGTTTGTTGTGACTAAGCATCAATGATTGTTGTTGAAGATGGGTTGATGGATACATGCAGGTTCACTATACTATTCCCTCTGATTTTATGGATTATAGATTATTTGACAATACCCAAAACAAAAAGTTTTTCAAAGAATGTATCGTTTTAGTAATTTACCATATGAAGTTCTGGGGAAATAGGTTTTCTGTGATCTGCACAAGCTTGTAATTTGGTAGTATAGAAGTTGTCAATCTCAATTCCTTACTTTATTTTACAACTTGAAACTTGTATAAAAAGCTTCCTTCACATACTCTGCATAGAAGAAAAAATCAATAATGCAATAATAAAAAAACAAACTCCAAATAAAGTTGTTTACAAATATTGACATTTAACTGACCTGAAGCAGGAGTCCAGATGATATATGCGGAGGTTGAATTAAACTACCACCCAAGATTTTTAAAAAACTACTATTTCTTAAAATGGGCCACTTGGGGTGCAACTATCCTTTCAACCATAAAATACCGGTGCCGGATGTCCTAGGATTTTCTTAAGTACTTACCACATTTAATAATAAAAAAGAAAAACTAACATTTCCTGAGTGCCCAATATCTAAGGGGTGTGCTACGTGCTTTACCAGCATTATCTCTTTTTAATTGTCATAAAACCTTGGGGTAGGTACTTGTGCTTATTTTACAGAGAAGAAAACTAAAGTTAAAGGAGCATTACAACAGAAGATCCCCCAGTGGACTCGTGACAGGGTTGGGATTTGCTGCTAAGCAGTCTGGCACTAGAACCTATGCTCTTGGCCCAATCTCTAATCAACAGAAGAAATATGAGATTAAAATACACCCAAATTGTGTGTGGTAAAGTAAGGCCACACAACTTTAAAAAAAATGCTGAAAACAAATAATTAGTAGATATGAAAGTGCTCTGAAATGTATCATTTTAAAGTACTTCTTGGTGAATTATCCCATTGATCCTGATAACATGATAAGTTTGAGCCTCCATATTATAGCCAAAGAGGCCCAAGCTGAGAGCAGACTGGTTTATGAATATTCATTAAGAACAGAGCCTGAGCCAGGCACAGTGGCTCACGCCTGTAATCCCAGCACTTTGGGAGGCCGAGGTAGTTGGATCACTTGAGGCCAGGAGTTCGAGACCAGCCTGGCCAACATGGTGAAACCCCATCTCTACTAAAAATACAAAAATTAGCCGGGCGTGGTGGCGGGCACCTGTAATCCCAGCTACTCAGGAGGCTGAGGCAGGAGAATCACTTGAACCCAGGAGGTGGAGGTTGCAGTGAGTCGAGAGCCAAGATCACGCAACTGCCTCCAGCCTGGGCAATAGAGAGAAACTCTGTCTCAAAAAAAACAAAACAAAACAAAACAAAAAGAACGGAGCCTGAATCTTCACCCCAATCTGAGTCCAAATCAAGATCTAATTCTACAACTTCCCAGCTACCTCTACAGCATGACCTTCACGGTGCACTTTTTAAAATTTTGTATTATAATTATTTGGGCCTGCTTTTCCCATATTTTTATAACCCCAAATGCTGAAATTTGAAAAATCTATTTTAGGGACAGGAAAGAAAGCCTTTAACCATTTATGCACTTCCAACGTCATTTGAGGTTCTGGTTTAAATGACCTCCAGGGAACTGGGACTAGGGTATCACTTTAAAGCTCAGTAAGTGCATCTAATGGGCATCAGGAGTGGAGAACCCCTGTACCTAGAGGACTGCTGGAACATTGTCTGCAAAGCTGAATCAAGTTAAGTTCAGCCACCATATAGAACACTGAGAAAGTCAGCTTTACAGGCACATGCCTCAGGCTGACAGGAAAAAGCAGTCAAGGAAGAAAAACAAAGGAGCATGACACCAGCAAAGGTAAATCTGCCCTTACAACTAAGAGAATACAGAAAATCCTCCAATTCCTTCACTCTGTGGAGGATGTGAAGGAGAAGGTGAATATTTCTAGGTGCTTGGGGGGAAAATGCTTACAGGTGTGACTGTAATTTTATTTAACCCTCACTATTGAGCCATTTCTGAACAGGCATACTTCCTGGCCCCAAAAGCTGCTTGTTCTACTCTGCTATTAGTGCAACTAGAGCATCTGTAAGAAAAAATTAGAGCATTTTTAGGAAAATCCAATTGAATGGATTGCCAAAGGGGATTACTGTTTGAATCCATACCAGCATCATTTCTTGATTTGTCTACTAAGAATGTGTCAGTGATCGGATTTTATATAAATGAATATAACTATAGTACTAGCCACCAGCTAAAGGTACAAGATGGGAAGAAAAGAATAAGGCAAAAAGGAAAAAGAGGGGCCTTGAAAAGGAGAGGAAAGTGTACCTCACACCCACTAAGATGACAAATAATCAAAAAGATGGACACACCAAGTGCTGATGAGGATATGAAGAAACTGGAACCTTCATACATTGCTGGTGGGAATAGAAAATGGTACAGCCATTATGGAAAACAGTTGACGGTTTTTTTTAAGTTAAAAATATACTTGCCATGTGATCCAACAATTCCGCTCCTCGGAATATACCCAAAAGACATGACACACACAGCCTCATAAGTGAATTTTCATAGCAGAATTATCTATAAATGCAAAAAAGTGGAAGTGACTCAATGTCCATCACCTGGTAAATGATAAAGTGTGCTGCATTGATACAGTGGATTACTACTAAGTAATATAAAGGAGTGAACAGGCAGGGATGAAGCTCAAAAACATTATATCAAGAAGCAAGATGCTTGATCTCATTCACCTGAAATTCCTAGAAAAGGCAAAACTGTAAAGACAGAAGGCAGATCAACAGTTGCCTGTGCAGAAATGTTGGAGCAAAAATTGACTACAGATGAACTATGGAATTTTTGGAGTGATAGACGATGTTCTACACTTGGATTGTGGTGATGGTTGTGCAAATGTATAAATTTACTAAAAATTATTGAACTGTGTATTCACAATAAGTGAATTATACAGTATGTAAGTTAACCTCAATAGAGCTGTTAAAATATTGTTTTAAAATATGTGAAGAATAAGAGATATGGAAAGGATAAGAACATTCATGGAATAGGGGAAAAGAAAGACATGTACAAACTCACTAACAAGCCATATCCACTTAGATTGTGGAAGCAGGCACAGTGCTTTCTTGTTACCTGTGTTTTGATTTTTTTTTTTTTTTTTTTTGAGACAGAGTCTCTCTGCAATGCCCAGGCTGGAGTGCAATGGTGTGACCTCAACTCACTGCAACCTCCGTCTCCCGGGTTCAAGCGATTCTGCCGCCTCAGAGACCTCCTAAGTAGCTGGGATTACAGGCACCTGCCATCATGCACGGTTAATTTTTGTATTTTTGTAGAGATAGGATTTCACCATGTTGGCCAGGCTGGTCTTGAACTCCTGACCTCAGGTGATCCACCTGCCTCGGCCTCCCAAAGTGCTGGGATTACAGCCGTGAGCCACTGCACCTGGCCTTTTTTCTTTCTTTTTGAGATGGAGGCTCGCTCTGTCTCCCAGGCTGGAGTGCAGTGGTGTGATCTCAGCTCACTGCAACCTCCACCTCCCGGGTTCAAGCAGTTCTCCTGCCTCAGCTTCCTGAGTAGCTGGGACTACAGGCACATGCCACCACACCCGGCTAATTTTCGTATTTTTAGTAGAGATGGGGTTTCAACATGTTGGCCACGCTGGTCTCAAACTCAGGTGATCTGCCCACCTCAGCCTCCCAAAGTGCTGGGATTACAGGTGTGAGCCACTATATCTAGCCTGTGTTTTGTTCTTTAAGTGTTTATGTGGTAGAGTCAAATTGTGCACTTAAAGAGTTTACATAATTTTAAGGATATTTAGTGTGAACAGCATAATTTCAAATGCTCTAGCAGCTAAGAAAAATTGATGAAGTAGAACACCACATATATATCTGCCATTGCTTCTTTGTACGTTGCATTTCCCTGAGCATTTGGTTTCTTGATTTAAGTTGCATATATTATTGCCTTCGCACCAAGTAGATTATACCAGTTTATACCAGTTCCACACCATTTTCAGTAGCTTGCAGTACCATGAAGTCAAGTGGAATTGCTGCTTCTTGACATTGCCAGGCACCATTTCTTATGACTTGAAGAAAATGTTTCCATTTCCTGCCACTCTCTATGTTCATTTTTCCTGGTGTCCAAATCATCTTCCTCTCCTTTCCTATGTCAATGCAGAGTTTTTTTTAGAAAAGTGAGAGGAATGCACATAATATTTATACCCTGTGTTCACAAACAGATCTTTTCCTTCATGAAATAAAAGGTCTTCCTCCCACAGGGAGGACTCTTTCTCTCCTTCACTTGACTTCTTTCCCCATCTCTTCCCTCTTCCTTTGGCACTGGAGCTTACCTTCCATACTCCTGCCTGGCAGGCCAGCCCATAATTTCTCTCCCCCCAGTATTCCATGCTTTGTATTTCTTGCAATGTACACATGGTATTGTTGTGCAGAAAACATGATGTTTCAGATTTTTTATTCAAAGCCTCACATGATTCTTCCTCTACTTAGAAAAATACATCTAAGCTAGACTGAAAAATATTTTGGTGACTGATCTTCAAGACCAGTCATACTGGAAAATATATTAGTCAATTGCTGAAAGTGTAACACAATTTCCACATGCCACTGACCCAAGGACTTCCAGAGAGAAATAAACTGGAAATGTATGTTTCTTAAAAAGGAGAGTAAGGGCCGGGCGCGGTGGCTCACGCTTGTAATCCCAGCACTTTGGGAGGCCGAGGCAGGCGGATCACGAGGTCAGAAGATCGAGACCACGGTGAAACTCCATCTCTACTAAAAATACAAAAAAAAAAAAAAAAATTAGCCGGGTGTGGTGGTGGGCGCCTGCAGTCCCAGCTACTTGGAGAGGCTGAGGCAGGAGAATGGCGTGAACCTAGGAGGCGGAGCTTGCAGTGAGCCGAGATTGCGCCACTGCACTCCAGCCTGGGCAACAGAGCGAGACTCCATCTCAAAAAAAAAAAAAAGGAGAGTAAGGAAATAAACAGTTGTCACAGAAGTCTTTTCAATGACAGGGTTAGGAGGTCTTTGCAATGTTTGGCTCCATTCCAGTGCACACCCCATTTTACATTCTGCAGGGATTCAGGCAGCTGAAAGGTGTACCATCCGTTATGTGTGTGTCTGCTCATTCAGCAAGCACTTGATGACAGTAGGACAGTTTCTCAGTCTCAGCACTACTGACATTTGGGGTCAGATTATTCTTTGTTGTGTAGGGTACTTAGAAGCATCCCTGGTCATCACCCAGTAAATGTCGGCAGTCACTCCCACCCTCCCAGCTGTGAGTTGTGACCATCAAAATTGTCCACACACATTGCCAAATGTTCCGTGGGGATCAAAGTCATCTCCAGTTGAGAAACTGCTGTTGGCTATCCCCAGTCTTAACCTACAGACCCCAAAACACTGGGATCATGGCTAAACTGTGGGTGAACAGGACTCTACCATTTTAGGGCTCTACAGAAAGGTGTGAGCCCAGGTCCTAAACTTCTACTATAATCTAAAAAAGCATTTAAACACCCCAGGGGATGGGGTTATCATATCCTGCAGTAATTGCCCAGTTATCATACCTTGCTTATGAGCACTTCTGAACTACTGGAATTCAGGCTCTTGGGTCTCTAAATTTCCCATGAACTCTCAAGTGACAGAGATACAGATATCCATGGTAGCAACATGAAAAATGAAATGTGTCACATTTTAACAACTGACAAATAAATGTCCCAACCTATATTAAATATCTTTCACTAGAATATTATTCAATCTAGATGAGATTTTTTATTACAGAAATCTAATAAAGAGGCACAAATGGTTAAAAAAAAAAAAAGTAAAGGATTTGATAAAAGAAACATGTGAAACTGAGCAGTATAGCAGACAAATGAAAGCCTCTCCCTCACAGGAGAGTAGATTTTGTTTTACTTACCCCAGCTTAATATCCAGGCATTTAAGAAAACCTGTCCCCAAATGGCCATTTCTTTCTTTATGACAAAAGGATCCTAAATATTTCTTGTTTGTGGGGAAGGAAAAAAGCTCTAATAATAAAAAACAGTTGTAGACATTTTGTAATTCTTTTTAGAAAAAAAATAACTGAAGATGCATAGTCTAATTCACTGCAGCTGAAATTTCATTTACTAACTAACCACACTAATGAGCTGCTGCCCAGGGACTTCCAATTAGATTCACTGTATTTCTGTCACTGACATTAATTTCTTTACTTCAACTTCTAGAACAAGTTTAATATTTTCTGGATTTTTAAACAGGAAAAATTTAAAGATTTCAACAGTTTTTAACCAATTCTAATTTTCATAACTGCTGCAGTTTTATGGCATAACATAGTATCGAATTGGAAAAACACAATGTTGGCATTCATATACATGTCAATACTCATTTTATCAAGATGGCTGGTAAGTCCATATTTGAAACTGTTGTTAATTATACTCTTTTGTTCTTTATATGTACTCTGAGCCAACAAGCCACATCCTCCAAATAAACTTACATGAAAAAATTTTCAAAAGATTGGCTTCCAATTAGTTTTTACTTGCTAATTCTGTGATTTAAAGCAAAATATTGTTTTGCTACTATTTTATTATAACTGCATTACACTGAACTTCCTGCATTATTCTCACCATGAAATTGGAAGGCATACTTTTCAAAAGAATCTTATGTGCATCTTCTATTACATGATTGAATAAATAAACACAATACAAGCATCACCCATTTTACAAATGCCAGATTTGCAAAGAACCCGTACATATAAATGGCCACACCTGCTCTACCCACACCCAGGCCATGTGCTTTCCCTACCATGGAAGCCCGTGCAAAAGCTCAGAACTTTTAGAAAGAATGTGGGGTCCTAAATATCTGGGAGTTTTATAGAGAGGTGACCCAGCAGAGAGCCTACAGAATGTCAGCTTCTTACTCAAAAGTATCTTCCACTTACACATGTCCAGAAGTTTTGCATATCTATTACAGTCCAATATTCTTCAAATTACAAATCTCTTTTAATTAACAAGCTTATTTAAAATGCAAATCTCTCCCAGAGAGGTACTTATTTTCTTTAATTAAGTCAGATGGCATTGCTCTTAATACCTAACTAACGTTGTCCGGAATGAAGGATTACCAAGTAGTAGAAGCAGCTGAACAGCAATAGTAGTCATGCTAGTTGTGGTAGTAGTAGAAGCAAATATTAACTACATACCAGGTGCTGTGATAGGAACTCTATGTCAATTTCCTCCTTTAACCCTCTCAAAAACTATGGAAAAGAAGTTCAGGGAGACAAAGTAGTGGCTCTCAAAGTGTGCTCCATGGACCAGCAGCATCAGTATAACCTAGTAATACAAATGCAAGTTCTCAGGCCCCACCACAGATCTACTGAAATGGAAACTCTGGGAGCAGGGCTCAGAAGCCTGTTTTAACAAGCTCTTCAGATGATTCTGATGCTTGCTAAAGTTGAGAACCACTGGGCTACAGATTTGCAGAAAAAGACCACATGCAGCATACATACATACACACACTAAGTTAGTAAAAGTTCCCAACCGATTTATAAAAGAATAATGAATCTGAGCATTAGATTCTCCCACAGAGCAGATGTGGCAGAGGGGGACTGCACATGCCAGAGTTATTTGCAAGGCCCCAGAATCCCCAATAGCAGCTACTAATGCCTGTGTAAGTCATATCCAAAGAGTTAACTATGGTGCACCACAGTCCATTCTTTCAAAGAAACTCAATCTCTTCATTAAACATTCTCATTTAAGGGAAATGGGGGCTTATATTTGACTTTTCCTAGTTCTTGGAATAAACTGAAGACCACATTCTCAGACCTGAGAGGAAAAGCTAAGTTAGCTCTCAAGCTTTCTCAAGTGGTTTCTCTATATTCAGCTAGCTGGAGTCCCAAAAGCCTATTACCCGACAGGTAATGCTAATAGTATCTTATTTCACAAGTTCATACACTGAAGCTCAGAGAAGTTAACTAAGTACCCAACAGAACAGGAAAGAAATCGCAAAGCCTAAACTAGAGAAACTCAAGACCAATTCCAAAATCCTATCAGTAATCCACTTATGATAAAGGAGAAAAGATAACTGAGTAATTTGTGAGCATTATGTATTTCATAGGGAGAGCAGTTTGTTGTCATGGCAGCTGTTTTTTGGTGAGTTACCACCAAACAACCAAAAAACAAAGCTTTGGACACAGCCCATTCCTAGAGTAAGGTCTGCATATTTCATTGTTTGTCTATTTCATTCTACATTTATGTATTATTTATATTGGCATTTCTCATAATCCCACACTGGCTTTTTTTATTTTTCCATATTGACCTTCCAGAAAGACTCTCCACACAGCTCTGGGCTCCAGGTGACTGACCTCTCTGCTTTAGCTGGGCGCCCTGGCCCTCTAGTTTCTGATTGGGCTCAGCAAATGGAAAGCAGTTCCAGATCACAGAATGGGACAGGTCTGAGTGTTTATTCCCTCTATCCCTCTCTGCTATGTCAGTTTGGTAATAGCTGTGTTACCTACAGCCACAGCTCCTGGAAGACAACTCCTCTCCCAAGGGTATTGTGCTCATGGAAGCCTGGTAACAGCTCCCTTCCCTTTTACCTCCTGGCTGTTAACAGCCTTCCCTTGTCCCAGTCCCCGGGCACTTCACCATATCCTGGTGATCCCCTACATCCTGCCTACACCTTTGTAAATATTCTCATCATTGAACTGTCCCTAGAGTGGGTCGTCTGCTTCCTGCTGAGATCTGGAGTGTTGCAGATCACAACTACGGATTTATAGGCACAATGCTTTTTCTATCAGATCACTATTAGCTTTATTTTTTAATGAATCTTTCAATGTGCCAGTTTGCATCATATTGCCAGTTTCAAAAGTCATATCACTCCATAAAGACTCTATATTTCACAAAAAAGCATGAATTTGTATAGTAAGTGCTCAAAATATATAGTAAGTGCTCAAAATTGTATAGTAAGTGCTCAAAATGGCAAATGATATTATCACTATCATTGTTGTTACTGGTAAATTAGGAGAACTAAAAGCAATGGACATAATTTAGAGAAGGGCAGATTTGGAATTAACATAGATAAACTTTTTAATAACTATAGATTAATAAAATCATCTTATAAATAAAATTTGTAAAGCACTTTTTTATTTGTGGTCTCATATTATTTTCACAACAATCATATGAGATAGGTATGTTATTACTGTCTTGTGGAGGTGTGGAAATGAAAACTTAGAGGGCGTGTAAGGGTTTACCCAAAAGCAAAGCTATTGAATGTTGGAGCTAGCAATGAAATCTTACTCTAGGGCCAGGTTCTGCCCTCACCACCCATCTGTAAGTCACAACAGGCAGCTAATAAAGGTGTGGGGAGAGAAATAGATTGTCCAGTCCCTCATGCTTGAATGGCACTCCCTTTTTTGCCTACCCTGACCTGCCCACATCAGTCACAGTTACCTGTGACTCTGGTTTGTCATATTGTAAAATCTTGCTCTGACAAGAAAAGATATAATAAAATGGAGGTAAGTTAGTGCTACATTACATTATCAAGCATGTGATGACTCGGGCTGGGAAGGAGTGAAGCACTGAAGGGGAAGTATGTGATGGAGTCCTGATGATATAAATGCTTCTTAAATATTTGACCACTACTGAAAGCCACCTGGGAGAGAGTGAGTAATCCATAACAAACAACCCAGCACAGTGGATAGTGGGGGAGTGCATAAAACAACAGTAAGCTATGGCCTCTTCTCATCTTGAATCTTTCTAAACAACAGTGGAAAAGAGCTTCATGGGTAATGATGCAAAATTGATTGAATGGGTTTTTCTTTATATTGGTTGATTCTCTGTGTCTACATTTCCAAACTTTAACAAGAGTCTCAGAAATTATGGTGCATACTATGAAATTTATGTTTGACAAACAATGATTGGAAAGGGTAATAGCCTTAGTAAACACATGGTATTCGGAGGAAAAAAACTTGGTGCTCAGCCTAACATTTGATTTTGTTAATATAAATAATGTATTAACAAGTGAATAACCTGGATTTTATCCAAACCACTCTACTATAAGTGCTTTGCTAAAACTCACCAATGGTATTTGCTTCTATAAATAACAGCCATAATTGGAATAGTTTTCTAGATACATCAGTTTATATCTTATGACAAATATTCTTTTAAAGATCTTTATAATCGCAAGCCTTTTAGAGGAACCTTTAAATTAGACGGTGAAAGTGGTGTCTGACCACCCCTGCTGTGGTACAAAAGAAAGAGCTCAGAGTTCAGACCTGATCTGAGTCTCGAAGAACATATAGGTTTGGAGCTAATCAAATAAAGGGGAAGAAGACCCTCCAGATTAGGAAATGCTGGTGAAATGCTGGTGATGGAAACTGAGGAAGACTGGAATCCAGAAAAGGCTACTGAACCTCTTAATCTACCCATAACTGGCATACTCTATCCAATCATGAGAGGGCTGGATGAAGATTTAAATTGAGGCAATGTGGAGTACCAGAAAGAGCACAGCATCCAAAGTAAAAAACACCTAGTTTCAAGTTCTGGCACCTCCAACTAGTAGTTAAATGCCATTGCGAGTTTCTTAATCTTTGTAGGTCTGTTTCCTCATCTGCAAATAGCAGTAAAAACATCTTCCTCTTGAGGCTCTCAATGATTACATGAGGGAATATGTGTGAAGAGCCCAATATAGTGTGGGACAAGAAGTATGTCTTTAGTATATTGTGGATGTGGTTATTGCTGTTGTGTTCTAAGTACAGATTGTCCCCAGATTTGGCCAGTGACAAAATGCAAGTTTCCTGGGAGACTTGTTTCTTCTGTGGATTGTCCATCTGATGCACTGTTTTCCGCACTATTGAACATTATATGGATTTGGAATGTCAAATGAACACAGTCTTTGCCTTTGTATGTATTCTAGTTGAAATGACACCAACACACGTATTTGCTGATAGATGCTCACAAACATAGCCAACAACTCCAGCTAGAAGGGTGATGAAAGCCACCTGGGAGAGTCTCCACCTAGTAGTTAAATGCCCTGGAGTAAGTTTCCTAGCCTTTTAGGTCTGTTTCCTCATCTGCAAAGTGGCAGTACAAACGTTTTCCTCATGAGGCTCCTGAGGATTAAGATGAGGGAATATGTGTGGCAACTACTAAATGCCAGATTCTTAGAATTTTTCCTGTGCATGTCCCAGTTGATGTTTTCTACAATATTGAACTTTATATTGAGTTAAAAGGATGTGATCAATTTGAGCCAGTCATCCTTGGGCTCAAACCATAGCTCAAAACTTTAAATGTATGCCTTTGGGGAAATCAGATGACTGCTCTTGAGTTTGTTTCTTCTGGAAAATGGGAATAGAAAGTACATTTGTAGCGCTGTAATAAAAATTTGGAAAATTGTATATAGGGTGAATAGCATATACTAGGGAATTAATAAATAACAGCCATTACCATTGTTATTTGCCCTGCAGAGCTCCTGGCTACAATAATCAATAATCATTCTTTCCTCTTGTTCATCTCAACTTCAAGATACTCCCTGAGTGATTTTCTCAGTATTAAAAGAAACTTTCCCAATAAATAGAATGTCCCTTTCCACCCCCCTGGAATAACAACTAAGATTCACATAATGTTTTAACCTTCACAAACTATACTCGAATATATTACTGCATGTAACCCTTACAACAACCCTGTGAGGCAGAATTAGTGCCATTTTACAGATGTGGGTGTCCATTTGGAACAAGGCTAACTAGATTGTCCGTGATAACTCAGTCAGGAAGTGGCAGGAAGCTGAAACACCAGCCCAGTGCTTCTGTCAACAAAGCTCACATCCTTTCAGCTCTCCAGAGTCTCTCTCCTCTGTATCTGGCTGCCTTCACCAATCAGAGGAAGTGAAAATGTTCTTTGGCATATGAGCGATCACTGGAAATGAATTCACTATGGGAAGAAGAAAAGGTTGGAATTTCTCACCTCGTAAGTCCATTAACCAATGAGAAGTCCAGCTTTCTCTCTCTCTAGATAGATAGATAGATAAATAGATACGTGTGTGTATATATATACATATGTGTATACATATGTATACATGTATATATTACACACATGTATACATATGTGTGTATCTATGTATATATAACATGTATATATGTATATATGTGCAATAGTGCATGTCGTGCATATATGTGTATATATGTATATAAAAAGTTGTGTATTTATATATATCTATATACACACACACACACACACAGCATTTTGTTCATTCATGTATAATTGACATTTGGGTTGTTTCCACCTTTGGCTATTATGAATAATACTGCAACATACGTTGGCATGCAGGTATACGTTTGAGCCCCTGTTTTCAATTCTTTGGAGTGAAAATATATACATGGGGTGGAATTTTATGTTCAAATATTGAGAAACTTCCAAACTGTTTTCTAAAACAGCTTTTATATTCTCCCCACATTACAAAAGGTTTCCAATTTCTTTACATCCTCATCAACACTTATTTTTCATTTTTAAAATTAAAACCCATCTAGAAGGTGTGATGTAGTATCTCATTGTGAGTTTGCTTTCTATTTTTCTAAAGACTAATAAATGATCATCGTTTATTGTATTTATTGCCCGTATATACATGTTCTTTGGAGAACTCTCTATTCAATCCTTTGACCATTTTTAATTGAACTTTTTGTCTCATCGCTGAATTGTAGTTCTTTATATATTTTGTAGATATTAAACCCTTATTGGATATATAACTTACAAATATTTTTCTTCCATCCTGTGAGTTTTGTGTTCATTCTCTTGATACTGTCCTTTGATGTAGAAAAATGTTTTTAATTATGATGAAGTGTGATCTGCTCATTTTATTTCATTGCATATGCTTTTGGTGTCATATCTATGAATTGAGTGCCAAATACAAGGTCATGAAAATTTTTCATTGTTTTTCTTCTAAGAGTTTTACTGCTTTAGCTCTTATTGCTAGGTTAATTTTTATATATGGCATGAGACTGGGGAGAATACCAGCTTTCAATCACCATTTCTACATCAAATAAGAATGCTCAAGTAAAGACAAGAGTTTCCTAAAATGTAGACATGTATGGGTTTGTTAGTATCTACTCTTAAGTCATCCATCTAGCTGGAGTTGTTGGCTACGTTGGTGAGCATCTATCAGCAAATATGTGTGTTGGTGTCATTTCAACTAGATGACCTCCAAAGGCAATGTCTGTATCCACTTGATGTAACAAATCCATACAATGTTCAATAGTGCAGAAAGCAGTGCATCAGATGGACAATCCACAGAAGAAACAAATCTCCCAGGAAACTTGCATCTTGTCACTGACCAAATCTGGGGACAATCCGTACTTAGAACATAACAGCAATAACCACACCCACAATATACTAAAGGCATACTTTTTGTCCCACACTATACTGGACTCTTCACACACATTCCCTCATTTAATCATCAAGAGTCTCATGAGGAAGATGTTTTTACTGCTATTTGCAGATGTGGAAAAAACCTATAAAGGTTAAGAAACTTGCAAGGGCACTTAACTACTAAGCAGAGGTGCCAGAACTTGAAGCCAGGTGTTTCTAATTCTGGACGCTGTGCTCTTTTTACTATCGACGTTGCCTCCATTTAACCCTTTACGTGTCTTTTTATGTTTGGATAGATGAGTGAAAGTTATAGGTGTATTAAGAGGTCCAGCAGCTTCGTCTAGAATTCAGACTGCCCTAGCCCCATCAGCATTTCTCCTACTGCAATTACCAGCATTTCTAACCTGGAAAGATTTCTCCCTCTCCATTCCACCTATCCAACTCCTACACATCCTTCAAGAACTAGTACAGATCTTGCCTCCCCAGAATGCCTACTTTACTCACTTTCAGCCAAATTAATATCCTTTATCCTTGACCTACTAAACCACTCTTAGCTGGATTCATGTATTTTAACACTTAACCATATCCTGTGATATAGTCCTATTTTTCTTTCTTTCTTTCTTTCTTTCTTTCTTTCTTTCTTTCTTTCTTTCTTTCTTTCTTTCTTTTCAAATACTTTGCAGATATTATTGCCAATTCTCACAATGACCCTTTGGCACCTCTCCCACTTTGTAGGCAAAAAACCAATTCAAAATAGTTCTGTGACTTTCTGAAAGCCACAAAATGAATAACAAAGCTGGGATTTCAACCCAACTCAATATGGTCTCCTTCCACTACATCACACTGTCTTCTAGGGCCAATGTATAGATGGCCTTGAATGCCAAACAGCTTTCTATCTCTGGAAACATAACTTCTGTGAGACTCTCATATTATTTTTTAAAGAGTTAGATAAGCTAGCTCAGCTGTTTTAAAATTAGGCTGGCATAAATCTTACCTGTGGACTTCATTAAAAACAAAGATTTCCAAATGCAGTATGCCTACAACCTTTTTCACCTATTACATGGTATAGTTGGTTTCTAGCCTTGGTTGGCCACTAACTAGCATTGTGACTTTGAGTAAGTCACTTGACCTCTCTGAGCCTCATTTTTCTCATCCTCAAATAGATATTCTCCAAAGTTATCTCTAGTTTTAAAAATATTGTTTCCATGGCCATAAGTCTTTACTCCTTGAGAAGAATGCAAGTTTTTCAAAAACTTATACTTTGTTTTTCTCTGTAACATCAGACCAAGAGAAAGCACTGAGTAAATACTTGTCAGTAGTTTGACTGATGGACTAAGATATGGGTTGAAAATGATAAGCAAAAAAAAAAAATAATAATAACATGAAGAATAGGATGTGAAAGAGACCTAATGTAACTATTAAAGTTCTAGGTGAGTAATCAGCAACATAGGCTAAAAGTAGGTTCATCTGCAATAAAAAATAAACTGGAAATAGTTCATTCATTTTAAATAAAGCCCTAAAAATCAACCATTTTCAATGGATAAGGCAAAAATGTGCCACTGCCATAGACTTTACAGCAAAAAGATAAGCATATATCTGGGTCATAACTCATATAGATGAGAACCTACCTTTGTTGTTTGTAAAGAAAGAAAATAAAATTGTTCAAAATATGCCAGTGGTTTGCCACATTTTAACAAATACTGAAGCAATACACTAACATATAAAGTGTCCTTTTCTAGCTAGCTTCTATTTCAATGTGTTCAGAGTAAAAGGCGATTAAAATTGTGTGAAAAAGAGTGACAATGTATAGGGGATCATCAAAATAATAAGAACTATATATGACAAATCCACAGCCAACATCATCCTGAATGGGCAAAAGCTGGAAGCATTCCCCTTGAAAACCAGTACAAGACAAGGATGTGCTCTCTCACCATTCCTATTTCACATAGTATTGGAAGTTCTGGCCAGAGCAATCAGGCAAGAGAAAGAAACAAAGGGCATCCAAATAGGAAGAGAGGAAGTCAAATAATCCCTGTTTCAAAATGACATGATCCTATATTTAAAAAAAAAAATCCCATAGTTTTAGTCCAAAAGCTCCATAAGCTGATAAAAAAAATTCAACTACTTGGAACCAACCCAAATGTCCATCAATGATAGACTAGATTAAGAAAATGTGGCACATACACACCATGGAATGCTATGCAGCCATAAAAAAGGATGAGTTCATGTCCTTTGTAGGGACATGGATGAAGCTGGAAACCATCATTCTCAGCAAACTATCACAAAGACAAAAAACCAAACACCACGTGTTCTCACTCATAGGTGGGAATTGAACAATGAGAACACATGGACACAGGAAGGGGAACATCACACACCGGGACCTGTCATGGGGTGGGGGGAGGGGGGAGGGATAGCATTAGGAGATACATCTAATGTAAATGACGAGTTAATGAGTGCAGCACACCAACATGGCACACGTATACATATGTAACAAACCTGCACATTGTGCACATGTACCCTAAAACTTAAAGTATAATAATAAAAAAAAGAAATGCATGATAGGGCTCAACTGTACAGCCTGTCAGTGTGAGGTGTTCTAAAGACTCACTCCCTAGTAAATCTGGTGGAAATTATTATTGTAAAAAAAAAATCAGCAAAGTCTCAGGGTAAAAAATCAATGTGCAAAAATCACTAGCATTTTTACACACCAATCACAGGCAAGCCGAGAGCAAAATTAGGAATGCAATCCCATTCACAATTGCCACAAAAGAAAAAAATACCTAGGAATACAGCTAACTAGGGAGGTGAAAGATCTCTGCAAGGAGACTACAAACCACTGCTCAAAAGAATCAGAGATAACACAAATGAGAAAGTATTTGATGCTCATGGAAAGAAAGAATCAATGTCATGAAAATGGCCGTACTGCCCAAAGCATTTTATAGATTCAATGCTATTTCTATTAAACTACTATTGACATTCTTCACAGAACTAGAAAAAAACTATTGTAAAATTCATATGTAACCAAAGAAGACCCTGAATAGCCAAGGAAATCCTAAGCAAAAAAGAACAAAGCTGGAGGCATCAGGCTACCTGACTTCAAACTACACTACAGGGCTACAGTAACCAAAATAGCATGGAACTGGTACAAAAACAGACACATAGACCAATGGAACAGAATAGAGAATCCAGAAGTAAGATTGCACACCTACAACTATCTTATCTTCAACAAACCTGACAAAAACAAGCAATGGGGAAATGATTCCTATTCAATAAATGGTTCTGGGATAACTGGATTGCCATGTGCAGAAGATTAAAACTGGACTCTTTCCTTATACCATGTATTAGTCCATTTTCTTATTGCTATGAAGAAATATCTGAGACTGGGTAATTTATAAAGAAAAATAGGCTTAATGGACTCACAGTTCCACATGGCTTGGGAGGCCTCACAATCATAGCAGAAGGCAAAGGAGGGGCAAAGGCAATCTTACATGGCAGCACGCAAGACAGTGTGTGCAGAACTGTCATTTATAGAACCAACAGATCTCATGAGACTTAATATCACAGAACAGCACAAGAAAAGCCCACCCCCATGATTCAATTACCTCCCACCTGGTCCCTCCCATGGAACATGGGGATTATAGGAGCTACAATTCAAGATGAGATTTGGGTGGGGACTCAGCCAAACCATATCATACCATATGCAAAAATTAACTCAAGATGGATTAAAAACTTAAATATAAAACCCAAAACTATGAAAACCCTGGAAGACAACATAGACAATAACATTCAGCACATAGTCACAGGCAAAGGTTTCACGACAAAGACACCAAAAGCAGTTGCAACAAAAGCAAAACTTGAGAAATGGGACCTAATTAAACTAAAGAGCTTCTACACAGTAAAAGAAACTGTCAATAGAGTAAACAGACAACCTACAGAACAGGAGAAAATTTGTGCAAACTACACAACTGACAAATGTCTAATATCCTGCATCTGTAAGAAACTTAAACAAATTTACAAGAAAAAAACTAACAACTTCAAAAAAGTGGGCAAAGGACATAAACATACACTTGTCAAAAGAAGACGTACAAAGTATATGAAAAAAAGCTCAACATCACTGATCATTAGAGAAATGCAAATCAAAACCACAAAGAGATACCATCTCACACCAGTCAGAATGGCTATTATTAAAAAGTCAAAAAGTAATAGATGCCGGTGAGGCTGTAAAGGAAATGAAATGCATATACACCATTGTTTGGAGTGTAAATTAGTTTAACCATTGTGGAAGACACTGTGGTGATTCCTCAAAGACCTAAAAACAGAAATACCATTCAAAACAGCAATCCCATTCGACGCAAGAATCCCTTTATTTGGTGATATGATTTGGCTGTGTTCCCACCCAAATCTTCTCTTGAATTGTAGCATTCATAATTCCCACATGTCATGGGAGGGGTCTGATGGGAGGTAACTGAATCATGGGATTGGGCCTTTCCCATGATGTTCTCATGATAATGAATAAGTCTCATAAAATCTGATTGTTTTATAAAGGGGAGTTTCCCTGAACATACTTTCTCTTGCCTGCCACCATGTAAGACATGACTTTTCTCCTCCTTTGCCTTCTGCCATGATTGTGAGGCCTCCTCAGCCATGCGGAACTATGATCTCCTATTTTGTTCTTTGGGGTCAGTTACTTCCATTCTAAATCACACATGATAATTGCCATCAAATAATAAGTGATGGCAGACAAAATTATACTAAGAAGGAAGTTGAGAAATTAAAATTCTGGGGCATTCAGGTGAAACTGGTACATGATAGCTACCTGAAAATTATGTTTTTTTAAATTTGCATTTATGATATAGAATGTATGCAGAAAAGTAGGAAATGAAGGTAGGAGCAGTAACTGCTTAGAAATGCATCTACTTTTATTTATATGTCAAAAATTTTTTCAAAGCAAATATGGCTAAGTTTGGTAGTGAAAAGAATAAAATATTTCCTAAAGTATTCTTTGCAGAGTTTAATATCTTTATTTGTAAACTTTGGTAAATTAAAAATTAATAATGATAATTCTTAAATATTTTAAGTCTGTCTCAACAGATCTTTAATCATTACCCTTTATAAAGATATATCTATAAAAATATTGTGAAAGCATTTTTTGAATTATCTCTTTTTTTATTGAAATATAACTTGCAAATCATGAAATTCATGGTTTTGAAGTGTATAATTCAGTGGTTTTAGTACCACTGAAGTTCACAAAGTTGTTCAACTCTGCAGTGGGTTGAATGGTGGTCTCTCAAAAGATACATTTACCCAGATCCTGTGAATGTGACTTTATTTTTTAAAAGATGTAATTAAGTTAAGCTTCACAAGATGAATTCAGCCAGGATTATTCAATGGGTCTTCAATCCAACAGAAAGTATTCTGATCAAAAGAAGAAAAGACACAGAGGAGGAGAAACACAGAGGAGAAGATGATGTGGAGATGGAGGCAAAGATTGGACTCATGTGTCTACAAACCAAGGAATGCCAAGAATTGCCCACCAGAAGGTAGGAGAAAAGCAGTTACTGACTTCTTTCTCAGAGCCTCCACAAATGAACTAACCCTGCCAACATATTGATTGGTTTTGGACTTCTGGCCTCTAGAATAGTGAGATAATAAATTTCTGTTGTTTTAAGCAACCAAGTTTGTAGTAATCTGTTATGGCAGCCCTAAGAAACTAATACAAATCCTTATCACTATCTAATTTCAGAATATTTTCATTATTGCCAAAAATAAACCCATTAGCAGTCCTCCCCATCTATCACCCCCAGCAATAACTACTCTACTTTCTGTCTCTATGAATTTGCCAATTCTGGGCATGTTATATAAGTAGAATCAGACAACATGTGGCCTTTTGTAGCTGTCTTCTTTTACTTAGCATAATGATTTCAAGGTTCATTCATGTGGTTGCATATAGTATTATTCCATTCCTTTTTTGGCTGAGTAATATTTTATTGTGTGGATACACCATATTTTGTGTATCCTTTCATTAACTGATGCACGTTCATGTTCTTATTATGCTTCTCATTTTTTTGGCTACTATGAACAATGCTACAATGATCATACATGTACATGGTTTTGTGAGGGCATGTTTTCAATTCTCTTGAGCATATAAATATACCCAATTATCTTGGTTATATAGATATCCATTTTATTTTGGTTACCTTATTTGTTGGTATATAATTATTCATATTATTCACTTATAATCCTTTTATTTCTGTAAGGTATCCCTTTTTTCATCCTTGATTTTAGTCATCTGAGCCTTCTTTTTTTTTTTTTTCGGTCAGCCTAGCTTAATGTTTGTCAATTTTGTTGCTCTTTTTAAAGAACCAACTTCTGGCCTTGTTGATTTCCTCTATTATTTATCTATTCTGTATTTCATTTATTTCCAGTCTAATCTTTAGTATTTCCTTTCTTATGTTTGCATTGGATTTTGTTTGCTTTTATTTATTGGGTTTCTTAAAACTGCAAGTTAGACTGGGCACAGTGGCTCATGCCTGTAATCCCAGCACTTTGGCAGGCTGAGGCAGGCAGATCATGAGGTCAGGATATCGAGACCATCCTGGCCAACAAGGTGAAACCCCATCTCTACTAAAAATACAAAAAGTAGCTGGGCATGGTGGTGCGTGTCTGCAATCCATCTACTCAGGAGGCCGAGGGAGGAGAATCGCTTGAATCAGAGAGTTGGAGGTTGCAGTGAGCCGAGATCATGCCACTGCACTCCAGCCTGGTGACACAGCAAGACTCCAAAAAAAAAAAAAAAAAAAAAAAAAAGCTGCAAGCTAAGCTACTGATTTAAGATCTTACTTCTTGAAGAGAGAGAAGAATCAAATAGATGCAATAAAAAATGATAAAGCGGACATCACCACCGATCCCACAAATATACAAACTACCATCAGAGAATAATATAAACACATCTACACAAATAAACTAGAAAATCTAGAGGAAATGGATAAATTCCTGGACACATACACCTCCCCAAGATGAAACGAGGAAGTTGTATCTCTGAATAGAACAATAACAGATTCTGAATTTGAGGCAGTAATTATTAGTCTACCAACCAAAAAAGTCCAGGACCAAACGGATTCACAGCTGAATTCTACCCAAGGTACAAAGAGGAGCTGGTAACATTCCTTCTGAAACTATTCCAATCAATGGAAAAAGAGGGCATCCTCCCTACCTTATATTATGAGGCCAGCATCATCTTGATACCAGTCTGGCAGAGACACAACAAAAGAAAAGAGAATGTTAGACCAATATCCCTAATGAACATTGATGCAAAAATCCTCAATAAAATACTGGCAAACTGAATCCAGCAGCACATCAAAAAGCTTATCCACCACGATCAAGTCGGCTTCATGGGATGCAAGGCTGATTCAAATTATTTACATCAGTAAATGTAATCCATCACATAAACAGAACCAATGACAAAAACCACATGATTATCTCAATAGATGCAGAAAAGGCCTTCGACAAAATTCAACAGCCCTTCATGCTAAAAACACTCAATAAACTAGGTATTGATGGAACGTATTTCAAAATAATAAGAGCTATTTATGTCAAACCCCAAACCAATATCATACTGAGTGGGCAAAAACTGGAAGCATTCCCTTTGAAAACCAGCACAAGCACAAGACAAGGATGCCCTCTCTCACCACTCCTATTCAACATAATGTTGGAAGTTCTGGCCACGGCAATCAGGCAAGAGAAAAAAATAAAGAGTATTCAATTAGGAAAGAGGAAGTCACATTGTCCCTGTTTGCAGATGACATGATTGTATGTTTTGAAAACCCCATCGTCTCAGCCCAAAATCTTCTTAAGCTGATAAGCAAATTCAACAAAGTCTCAGGATATAAAATCAATGCATTCCTATACACCAATAACAGACAAACAGAGAGCCAAATCATGAGTGAACTCCCATTCACAATTGCTGTAAAGAGAATAAAATACCTAGGAATCCAACTTGTAAGGGATGTGAAGGACCTCTTCAAGGAGAACCACAAACCACTGCTCAATGAAATAAAAGAGGACACAAACAAATGGAAGAACATTCCATGCTCATGGATAGGAAGAATTAATATCATGAAAATGGCCATACTGCCCAAAGTAATTTATAGATTCAATGCCATCTCCATCAAGCTACCAATGACTTTCTTCACAGAATTAGAAAAAAACTACTTTAAAGTTCATATGGAACCATAAAAAAGCCCACATAGCCAAGACAATCCTAAGCAAAAAAAACAAAGCTGGAAGCATCATGCTACTTGACTTCAAACTATACTACAAGGCTACAGTAACCAAAGCAGCAGGGTACTGTACTAAAGCAGATATATACACCAATGGAACAGAACAGAGGCCTCAGAAATAATACCACACATCTACAATCATCTGATCTTTGACAAACCTGACAAAAACAAGAAATGAGGAAAGGATTCCCTATTTAATAAATGGTGCTGGGAAAACTGGCTAGCCATATGTAGAAATCTAAAACTGGATCCCTTCCTTACACCTTATACAAAAAATTAACTCAAGATGGATTAAAGACTTAAATGTGAGACCTAAAACCATAAAAACTCTAGAAGAAAACCTAAGCAATACCAGTCAGGACATAGGCATGGGCAAAGACTTCATGACTAAAACACCAAAAGCAACAGCAACCAAAGCCAAAATTGACAAATGGGATCTAATTAAACTAAAGATCATCTGCACAGCAAAAGAAATTATCATCAGAGTGAACAGCCAACCTACAGAATGGGAGAAAATTTTTGCAATCTACCCATCTGACAAAGGGCTAATATCCAGAATGTACAAAGAACTCAAACAAATTTACAAGAAAAAAACAAACAACCCATCAACAAGTGGGCAAAGGATATCAGCAGACACTTCTCAAAAGAAGACATTTATGCAGCCAACAGACACATGAAAAAAGCTCATCATCACTGGTCATCAGAGAAATGCAAATCAAAACCACAGTGAGATACCATCTCACACCAGTTAGAATGGCGATCATTAAAAATTCAGGAAACAACAGGTGCTGGAGAGGATGTGGAGAAATAAGAATGCTTTTACACTGTTGGTAGGCGTGTAAATTAGTTCAACCATTGTGGAAGACAGTGTTGTGATTCCTCAATGATCTAGAACTAGAAATACCATTTGACCCAGCAATCCTATTACTGAGTATATACCCAAAGAATTATAAATCATGCTGCTATAAAGACACATGCACACGTATGTTTATTGTGGCACTATTCACAATAGCAAAGACTTGGCATCAACCCAAATGTCCATCAATGATAGACTGGATTAAGAAAATGTGGCACATATACACCATGGAATACTATGCAGCCATAAAAAATGATGAGTTCATGTCCTTCGCAGGGACATGGATGAGGCTGGAAACCATCATTTTCAGCAAACTATCACAAGGACAGAAAACCAAACACTGCATGTTCTCACTCTTAGGTGGGAGTTGAACAATGAGAACACATGGGCATAGGGTGGGCAACATCACACAACGGGGCCTGTCAGGGG
This sequence comes from Symphalangus syndactylus, assembly GCF_028878055.3. Classification (NCBI taxonomy): domain Eukaryota; kingdom Metazoa; phylum Chordata; class Mammalia; order Primates; family Hylobatidae; genus Symphalangus; species Symphalangus syndactylus. Next base: position 60,044,410 of record NC_072439.2, read on the forward strand.
GTAGGGGGCTGGGGGAGGGATAACATTAGGAGAAATACCTAATGTAAATGACAAGTTGATGAGTTCAGCAAACCAACAGGGTACATGTATACCTATGTAACAAACCTGCACGTTGTGCACATGTACCCTAGAACTTAAAGTATAATTTAAAAAAAAGAAAAAAAGATATTTCTTCTTTGTTAATATAGCATTTACAGTTACAAATTTCCTTATAAGCACCAATTTATCTGAATCTCATCAGTTTTATTATGTTGTGCTTTATTTCATTCATCTCAAAGTATTTTCTAATTTCCCTTGTAATTTCTTTTTTCATCCATTGATTATTTAAGAGTGTGTTGTTTGATTTCCACATATTTGTAAATTTCTCAAATTTCCTTTTGTTATTTATTCTTCAGTTCATTGCATTGTAGTCAGAGAACATACCTTATATTATTTCAGTCCTTTTAAATGTATTGATACTTGATTTATGGCCTAACATATGGCCTATCCTAAATAATACTCCATATGCATTATAGAAGAATGTATATTCTTCTGTTGTTAAATTGTTTATTTCTCTTTTCAAGTCTATCAATTTTTTCTTCATGTAATTTGGAGCTCTATTGTTATATGCATATACTTCTATATTTTTATGTTTGTTTTCTTGACATGTTGATCCTTTTACCATTATATAGAGTTTTTACTTTGTCTCTAGTAACAATTTTTTAAAAATCTAGTAACAATTTTTAAACAATTTTTATAGCCACTCCAGCTCTCTTTTGGTTACTGTTTGCATGGTATGTCTTTTTCTGTCTTTTATTTTCAACTTGTGTTTTTGAATCTAAAGAGTATCTCTTTTAGACAATATGTAGTTGGATTATGTCTTTTTATTCATTTTGCCACTCTCTGCCTTTTGATTGAAGTGTTTACTCATTTACATTTAATGTAATTACTGATAAAACTAGGATTTATATCTACCATTTTGCTTTTTGTTTTCTATATGTTTTGTGTCTTCTTTGTTTCTCTATTCATTTATTTGCAACTTCTTTGTCTAGTTTGAAGTTACAATTGTGCTACGAACTTTAAAATAGGGACATTATCCTAGATTGAGCAGCTCTAAAAAGTAGAAGCAGAAGGCAGAAGGGTGAATCAGTGACATCTGAGGAGGAAGAAGAAGCAGAAGGGATTTAAAGTATTGACAAACCAGAAACTTGGTAGCTCACAACAACACAAGGTTATGCCCTTACAGTTGTGTCAGAAGTCTGACATGGGCCTCACCAGACTAATATAAAGGTGTTGGCAGAGCTGCATTCCTTTCTGGAGTCTTGAAAATGGTTTGGATGTTGACCCCTCTAAGTCCCATATTGAAATGTTATCCCCAGTGTTGGAGGTGGAGCCTGGTGTGAGGAGTTGTGGTCATGGGGGCAGATCCCTCATGGCTCTAATAGTGAGTGAGTTCTCACGAGTTCTGGTTGTTTAAGGATGTGTGGCACTTCCCTCTACACTCTCTCTCTCTCTCTCTCTCTCTCGCTCTTGTTCTCACCATGTGAGATGCCTGCTTCCCCTTTGCCTTCCACCATGATTGAAAGCTTCCTGAGGGCTCTCCAGAAGCCAAGTGTATGCCAGTGCCCTGCTTGTATAGCCTGCAGAACCATGAGCCAATCAAATCTCTTTTCTTTGTAAACTACTTTAATTACCCCATCTTAAGTATTTATTTTTAGCAATGCAAAAAGCAGCCTAATACAAGTCTCTAGGAAAAAAATCTATTTCCTTGCCCATTCAGGTTGGTCACAGAATTCAGCGCCTTGTAGTAGTAGAACTGAGTTCCCAGTTTTCTTGCTGGCTGTCAACTAAGAGCCATTCTCAGCTTCTCTATGTTGCCCATATTTTTTTTTTGGCTTGTAGCCCCCTTCCTCCATCTTCAAAGCCAGCAACGGTGGGTCAAGTTCCTCTCACACTTCAAATCCCTTCTGCCTCTTCTTCCTCCTCAGATGTCACTGATCTACCCTTCTGCCTTCTGCTTCTACTTTTAAGAGCTGCTTAATCCAGACTAATGTCTCTATTTTAAAATTTGTAACATAATTGCAACTTCAAATTTTCTTTTTCCACATAACATACTATTCACATATTCCAGGGATTATGGCATGAATATCTTGGGTGGGACGTGGAAGAGGGACATGATTCTGCTTACCCCACTAGAGATCAGACAACTTGTGTGACAAAGCTAGCAAGAGGAAGAACTGGAACTACAATGCAGTCCTTGTTCAGTGCTCATTTCACTACATTTGATGCACAGGAGTGTAATAATGTAACCACCAAACTGCCTATATGATCCCTTCAGAGACATTTTGGCCAATCTGCTACTTTTGAGACTAGAATCATAGGCTGTTACAGCTGAAGGTACATCAGTCTGGCCCCATTATTTCACAGGGGAGGAAAACAAGGCCCAGGGAAGTTAAGATCCCAACCTCAGTTCCCAGAAAACTCAGAACCACGACTCAGCCTCTCCTGACTTCCAGTTCATGTGATTTTTTTAATTGTAATTTTTTAGTTAAACATAAATTCTCACAAGATACATCATCTACTTAAATTAACCTTATACTACTTAACTATTATCAGCCATGCAAAACTTGGCCAGTTGGCTGGGTGCAGTGGCTCACGCCTGTAATCCCAGCACTTTGGGAGGCCGAGGCGGGCAGATCACGAGGTCAGGAGATCAAGACCATCCTGGCTAACACGGTGAAACCCCGTCTCTACTAAAAACACAAAAATTTAGCTGGGCGCGGTGGTGGCGGGCACCTGTAGTCCCAGCTACTCGGGAGGCTGAGGCAGGAGAATGGCGTGAACCCGGGAGGTGGAGCTTGCAGTGAGCTGAGATCACACCACTGCACTCCAGCCTGGGCAACAGAGGGAGACTCCGTCTCAAAAAAAACAAAAAACAAAAAAACTTGGCCGGTAAACTTACATTATTCATGTACTGTTAACCACTTCCATCTACCCATGACTTTCTAACTTCATCCCAATTATATTTTATGACTTATATTTTTCTTACAACTGCTTGAGCCTCTATATAAACACAGATTTTTATATAGATTCCACTTCACAAAATGATCAAAGCAGAAAGACTATATATATTTCTTTTCTGTGTGCTGATTGATTAAGTCTCACCCAGAACAACATTCTTTTATGAGTTCTCTAAACTATACTTCAGGTTACTTATAACAAGCCAGAGAAATGGAAAGAGAAAGAGGCTGCTCACACCATTACTCCACACTCCACCCTGAGTCAATCCTATAAATTCTATTGGCTCTGAGATGGAAAGTAGTAGCAACGCCACTTTATTGAAGCTACTACATTTAGACCTTTCCTGACTAGATCATGTTAGACGTATATTACAGTCCATTTTCAGTCACTTGCACTTACAGAACACAGGCATATGGAACGCAAATGCCATTTCTATTGGACTTCACGTTTCATGATTTTTTATACCATACTAACATTGATGTGTTTTTCTCTAGGCTAGAAATAAAATCAGTATTTATGGAGCAGGAGACACTGGTGGCAGCCTAGTTTCCCATCCCTAACCTGCTAAGTCCCAGCACCACCCATGACACACCTGTCTCTCCCTCTAAAATCAGCTAGGGCTCATTTATGATTAGTTGTCCTCCTCGGCACTTGGTCTCCTTGCTTATTATGCCCCATAAAAATTGGTTAAATCTTGGACAATCCCCTCACATTCCAGTAGATTTCTCTAAAACCAGGATCAACAAACTTGAGACCCAATATCTTTCCTGCAGGACACTTTAAAATGTCTCTGTACCTTTACTCGGTCTCATTTTCTTCTCTTCCTCCTCAAAAGAATGGACATCTCTCTTCCTGTTCAATGCTAAAACTTTCACTAGTATATTCACTTCATTCTCATCTATTTCCTTTTTTTGTGAGACAGAATCTGGCTCTGTGCCCAGGCTGGAGTGCAGTGGCGTCATCTTGACTCACTGCAACCTCTGCCTCCCAGGTTCTAGTGATTCTCATGCCTCTAGTCATTCTCGTGCTATACTCTATAATTATGATACTTTAATTGTCATGTAACCCTGTAAAGCACAAAGTTATTAGAAGATGTCATCATAATACTCATGTTGTAATCATATCTATCTTTAAAAAATGTTTGAAAACCTGCTTAATAAAAATCTATGGAATTTAAACAAATAAAAATTATTCCCTAAAAGTCACAATTTGGAGGCATCATGCTACCCAACTCCAAACTATACAACAGGGCTACAGTAACCAAAACATCATGGTACTGAAACAAAAAAAATAGACACATAGACCAATGGAATAGAATAGAGGGCTCAGAAATAAGGCTGCACACCTAAAGCTATCTGATCTTTGACAAAGCTGACAAAAACAAGCAATGGGGAAAGTCCTCCCTATTCATTAAATGGTGCTGGGATAACTGGATAGCCATATGCAGAAAATTGCAACTGGACCCCTTCTTTATACCATAAACAAAAATCAACTCAAGATGGATCAAAGACAAAGATAAAACCCAACACTATAAAGACCCTGAAAGACAACCTAGGCAATACCATTTGCAAACTATACATGTGGCAAAGGTCTAATATCCAGCATCTATAAGGAACTTAAACAAACTTACAAGAAAAAAAAAAACTAACAACCTCATTAAAAAGTGGGCAAAGGACATGAACAGACAATTTTCAAAAGAAGACATACATGCAACTAACAAACATATGAAAAAAAGGCCAACATCACTGATCACTAGAGAAATGCAAATCAAAACCACTGTGAGATACCATCCACACCAGTCAGAATGCCTATTACTAAAAAGTCAAAAAATAACAGGTGCTGTCAAGATTGTAAGGAAAAAGGAATGCTTATACACTGTTGGGGGGGTTGTAAATTAGTTCAATCATTGTGGAAAACAGTGTGATAATTCCTCAAAGACCTAAAAACATAACTGCCATTTGAACCCAAGACCCCTATTACTGGGTATATACACAAAGGGATATAAACCATTCTACTATAAAGACATATGCACAGGTAGGTTCATTGCAGCTATATTCACAACAGCAAAGACCTGGAATCAACCTAAATGCCCATCAGTGATAGACTGAATAAAGAAAATATGGTGCATTTACACCATGGAATACTATGCAGCCATAAAAAAGAATGAGATCATGTCTTTTGCAGGAACAGGAATGGAGCTGTTGTCCATTGTCCTTAGCAAAATAACGCAGGAAAAGAAAACCAAATACTGCATGTGCTCACTTGTAAGTGGGAGATAAATGATGGGAACACATGGACACATAGAGGGGGAAAAACACGCATTGGGGCCTACTGGAGGTTGTAAGGTGGGAGGAGGGAAAGGGTCACAAAAATAACTAAGGTACTAGGCTTGATACCTGGGTGATGAAATAAAGTGTACAACAAACCCTCATGACACAGGTGTACCTATATAACAAACCTGTACATGTACCCCTGAACTTAAAATAAAAGTTAAAGTCACAATTAGAATTACTCATTTTTTAACACCAAAGCCCTTAGACTTAAGAAAAATCAGAGGAGAATTAGAAAAATTAATATTATGGAGTGGAACTAAAGAAAGTAATTGTATGATGCTCCTCCCCGTCCCTGTTTTTTAGGATATTTGGGCAATCAGCTTACAATACTAATCATATCTGAGTTCTGTCAATTCTGGTCATGGAACAAAAAGAAAAAAAACAACCTTTTTCTAGAAAATGAAAGAGGATTGAAAAATGGCATAAGTATTGATAACTTCTAAAAATGGAGTATGTTTGAACAGAATAGCATTGAATCTATAAATTACTTTGGGCATTATGGCCATTTCCACAGCATTGATTCTTCCTATCCATGAGCATGGAACGTTTTTCCATTTGTTTGTGTCCTCTCTTATTTCGCTAAGCAGTGGTTTGTAGTTCTCCTTGAAGAGGTCCTTCACATCCCTTGTAAGTTATATTCTTAGGTATCTTATTCTCTTTGTAGCAATTGTGAATGGGAGTTCACTCATGATTTGACTCTCTGTTTATCTGTTATTGGTGCATAGGAATGCTTGTTATTTTTGCACATTGATTTTGTATCCTGAGACTTTGCTGAAGTTGCTTGTCACCTTAAGGAGATTTTGGGCTGAGACAATAGAGTGTTCTAAATATACAATCATGTCATCTGCAAACAGGGAAATTTGACTTCCTCTCTTCCTATTTGAATACTCTTTATTTCTTTCTCTTTCCTGATTGCCCTGGCCAGAACTTCCAATGCTATGTTGAATAGGAGTGGTGAGAGAGGGCATCCTTGTCTTGTGCCAGTTTTCAAAGGAAATGCTTCCAGCTTTTGCCCATTCAGTATGATATTGGCTGTGGGTTTGACATAAATAGCTCTTACTATTTTGAAATACATTCCATCAATACCTAGTTTATTGAGTGTTTTTAGCATGAAGGTGTGTTGAATTTTATCAAAGGCCTTTTCTGCATCTATTGAGATAATCATGTGGTTTTTGTCATTGGTTGTGTTTATGTGATGGATTACATTTATTGATGTACGTATGTTGAACCAGCCTTGCATCCCATTGATGAAGCCGACTTGATCATGGTGGATAAGCTTTTTGATGTGCTGCTGGATTCAGTTTGCCAGTATTTTATTGAGGATTTTCACATTGATGTTCATCAGGGATATTGGCCTAAAATTTTCTTTTTTTATTGTATCCCTGCCAGATTTGGGTATTAGGATGATGCTGGCCTCATAAAATGAGTTAGGGAGGACTCCCTCTTTTTCTATTGTTTGGAATAGTTTCAGAAGGAATGGTACCATCTCCTTTTTGTGCCTCAGGTAGAATTCAGCTGTGAATCTGTCTGGTCCTGGGCTTTTATTGGTTGGTGGGCTATTAATTACTGCCTCAGTTTCTGAGCCTGTTATTGGTCTATTCAGGGATTCGACTTCTTCCTGGTTTAGTCTTGGGAGAGTGTATGTGTTCAGGAATTTATCAATTTCTTCTACATTTTCTAGTTTATTTGCATAGAGGTGTTTATAGTATTCTCTGATGGTAGTTTGTATTTCTGTGGGATCAGTGGTGATATCCCTTTTTCATTTTGCATTGTGTCTATTTGATTCTTCTCTCTTTTATTCTTTATTAGTCTGGCTATCAGTCTATCTATTTTTTAATCTTTTCAAAAAACCCAGCTCCTGGATTCATTGATTTTTTTGAAGGGCTTTTTGTGTCTCTATCTCCCTCAGTTCTGCTCTGATCTTAGTTATTTCTTGTCTTCTGCTGGCTTTTGAATTTGTTTGCTCTTGCTTCTCTACTTCCTTTCATTGTAATGTTAGAGTGTCGATTTTAGATCTTTCCCACTTTCCCCTGTGGGCATTTAGTCTTATAAATTTCCCTCTAAACACCGCTTTAGTTGTGTCCCAGAGATTCTGGTATGTTGTGTCTTTGTTCTCATTGGTTTCAAAGAACTTATTTATTTCTGCCTTAATTTTGTTATTTACCAGTAGTCATTCAGGAGCAGGCTGCTCAGTTTCCATGCAGTTGTGCAGTTTTGAGTGAGTTTCTTAATCCTGAGTTCTAATTTGATTGCACTATGTTCTGAGAGACTGTTTATTATGATGTCCATTCTTTTGCATTTGCTGAGGAGTGTTTTACTTCCAATTATGTGGTCGATTTTAGAATAAGTGCTATGTGGTGCTGAGAAGAATGTATATTCTGTTGATTTGTGGTGGAGAATTCTGTAGATGTCTATTAGGTCCACTTGTGCCAGAGCTGAATTCAAGTCCTGAATATCCTTGTTAATTTTCTGTCTCATTGATCTATCTAATATTGATGGGGGGTGTTAAAGTCTCCCACTATTATCGTCGGGGGGGGGGTCTAAGTCTGTTTGCATGTCTCTAATAACTTGCTTTATGACTCTTGGTACTCCTGTGTTGGGTGGATATATATAGGATAGTTAGCTCTTCTTGTCGCATTTGGTTCCCTTTACCATTATGTAATGCCCTTCTTTGCATTTCTTCACAGAATTAGATAAAAACTACTTTAAATTTCATATGGAACCAAAAAAGAGTCCATATAGCCAAGACAATCCTAAGCAAAAAGAACAAAGCTGGAGGCATCACGCTACCTGACTCAAACTATACTACAAGTCTATAGTAACCAAAACTGCGTGCTACTAGTACAAAAACAGATATATAGCCCAATGGAACAGAACAGAGGCCTCAGAAATAACACCGCACATCAACAACCATCTGATCTTTGACAAACCTGACAAAAACAAGCAATGGGGAAAGGATTCCCTATTTAATAAGTGATGTTGGAAAAATTGGCTAGCCATATGCAGAAAACTGAAACTGGACCCTTTCCTTACACCTTATACAAAAATCAACTCAAGATGGATTAAAGACTTAAATGTTAGACGTAAAACCGTAAAAACCTGAGAAGAAAACCTAGGCAATACCATTCAGAGTATAGGCATGGGCAACGACTTCATGACTAAAATACTAAAAGCAATGGCAACCAAAGCCAAAATTGACAAATGTTATCTAATTAAACTAAACTTCTGCACAGCAAAAGAAACTATCATCAAAGTGAACAGGCGACCTACAGAATGGGAGAAAATTTTTGCAATCTATCCATCTGACAAAGGACTAATATCCAGAATCTACAAAGAAATTCAACAAATATACAAGAAAAAAAATCAAAAAGTGGGCAAAGGATATGAACAGACACTTCTCAAAAAAAGGCATTTATGCAGCCAACAGACACATAAAATAAAGCTCATCATCACTGATCATTAGAGAAATGCAAATCAAAAGCACCATGAGATATCATCTCATGCCAGTTAGAATGGCAATCATTAAAAAGTTAGGAAATAACAGAAACTGGAGAGGATGTGGAGAAATAGGAACACTTTTACAACGTTCGTGGCAGTGTAAATTAATTCACCCATTGTGGAAGACAGTGTGGCAATTCCTCAAGAATCTAGAACCAGAAATATTTGACCCAGCAATCCCATTACTGGGTATATATGCAAAGGATTATAAATCATTCTACTATAAAGACACATGCACACATATGTTTATTGCAGCACTGTTCACAATAGCAAAGACTTGGTTGGATCCAACCCAAATGCCCATCAATGAAGGACTGGATAATGAAAATGTGGCACATATACACCACGGAATACTATGCAGTGATACAAAAGGATGAGTACATGTCCTTTGCAGGGACATGGATGAAGCTGGAAACCATCATTCTCAGCAAACTAACACAGGAACAGAAAACCAAACTCTGTATGTTCTCACTCATAAGTGGGAGTTGAACAATGAGAATACATGGACACAGGGAGGGGAACATCACACACCAGAGCCTGTTAGGGGGTAGGGGGGTAGAAAGGGATAGCAATAGGAGAAATACTTAATGTAGATGACGGGTTGATGGGTGCAACAAACCACCATGGCACGTATATACCTATTTAGCAAACCTGCACGTTCTGCACATGTATCCCAGAACTTAAAGTATAATAAAATAAACAAATTGATCAATAAAATAAATTGCTTAATTAAGAAAAAAATGGAGTATATACAGAGAAATGTAGGTAGTTCAAGTTGACAAAAATGTATAAGTTTCAGGGCTGAGCGCCAAGTCTCAAGTCATTAGTGTCACCCTCTATGAAGGTCATTCATGAGCTACAGTATTCTGATGCCTCCTCAACCACATATACACAGTATTACAGAGTCAGCTGGTATATGAAAGGAATATAGGCATTAGAGTCAGACAGTATGGGTTCAAGTCTTGGCTCTGTAACTTACTTGGCACCTGATATGTGACCTTGAGCAGAGCTCAGGCTCTTCACCTGCATAAAGGAGTTAATATCAACTTCAGAATATGGTTGTTAGAATTAAATGAGATAATGTATGAGGCACCTAACATGATTTCCTTCTCCTCTTTGAAAAGGACAACCTGGGAAATGACAGTTCCTGGCATTAGAGGGTTAATAAGGAGAAGTTATTCTAAGCTACTAGTTTGGGTACAGGCATCCTGTCCCAGACAGCCCATCAGCCCCACTAATGGGATTTAAAACAGTTACTGCCTTTTCCTCAGTCATGTAATGATTTCTGGACAGCCTGAGAGGTCCATTATCTGCAGTCCATACTTCTGCTCTGTCTGGCGATAATGACTTCTTAGCACAACAGCAGGGTCGCGGTCTTGCACTTCCTGCTGCACCACTGTGCAAAGGACCCTTGTTGAAGTCAAAGACAAATTGTCCATCCCACCACAGAAACCAGTGGTCTGTGAAATGCTGCCCACGGACTGCCACAATAGCTCCTGGAAAGTCATCCTCTAAGGCAAGGGTGCCCTCTAAAGTGTTTCCTGGGGGAATATGAACATGATAGATGAGTGCTTTCTGTGAGAAAGTGAGATCCCAGCATCCCCAGAAGGCATCTGAGGTTGATGTCGGGGTGCCAGGAATCTCCCCAGCCTCTGAGTTGCTGTCTCATCCCACTCAGTTCTTAGAAGCTGCCTGCAGAGCTCAAGGGCAAGAGAAACTAATGCATTGTAAAAGACCCCACAAAACTGATTTAAAAATCAATGCTCAGATGTGATAATTAACTTAGGTTCTCATTAAGATTTTTTCTTTCTGTAGTCTCTGTATTCTTATCTTACTGTTTTTATCATATTATATACAAGTTGCCTCAAATCCTGTTTAGAAGTAGGCAAGATATAAATCCTAAATAAGCAAAACAAATGTGATAATAAATTAAAGGACTTATACCAGGCTTGAGCAGATCCCAAAAGAATTGTTGGCATTAACAAGGAGGGAACCTCTTACTTAAATTAAGAAAGATATAACGTTCATTCTGCATTGTGATTTGTCAAATGAATGCTAATGTAAGACTCGGGATGAAAGGAAAAGAATGCACTTGGTTGTAGAAATAAAATGGATGTAAGTAAATTTTTTAAACTTATTTGAACATACAAGAAAAGCTTTCTACTACGATTAGACAGCTATGTAGAAAATATTCTCAACTGACTGTTTAATTCAAGGTAAATATCAAATTTATTAAATATTATCTCATTCTGATTTAGCAAACAAACTGTAAAGTTTTAAAACATTTACCTGCTGAAGTTGTATCAAACGCTGATTCAGTTTAAATATACATTGTTACAACCATTTTGGACAGCAATCTGGACTTATGTTGTAAGTGCCTGAAAATGTTCATTCCATTTCTGGGAATCTATCCTAAAAAATAAATCCCAAATTCAGGAAGAAATTATGCAGAATGACACAATAGCAAAAAAATGGAAACAAGCTAAAAATGTCCTATTATAGGTAAATAGTTACATAATTATGTCATGCCTATATGATGAAATAGCATTAATCCTTAAAAGTTTTTAGTGATACAGGAAAAAAACTGAAAATAGAATTTAAAATGTATATACACTATAAGATAAACTATGTAAAATAGAGAGAAGTACAAAAAAATTAGTAGTAGCTGGAGTTATGGGAAGCTTAAGTTTATTATAAACATATTTCTAACATTTTCAAGTTGTCTCTATGAGGACATAGTATATTTATAATCTGGAAAAATAATATTTTATTTATGAAAAATAAATAAATGGGATTAGTTTGCCAAAGGAAAAATAAAATTACTTTTCACTGATGGACATAACCAGTGCAGTCTTGGTCACCAGGCATCCTGGATTCAGAAAAGGAGTCACCAAGCCGAGGAAAAGGAAACAAGCCAGGATTGTGAGGGACCTGGTTGGAAGGACCACCCAGCTGGAGGGCTGGCCCTAGAACAGATGATCAGTTCCAAATCACTGAGTCCCACAGGGCAGGGTGAACTGACATCTGAGCCAGAGTCTGATTTGGTCAGTAGAGCAGTAGCATTGCTCAGAGAACAACTACCACCAGAAAAAAAGAATCAAACAATTGAAACTGATCAGAAATGACACAGATGATACAATTAGCAGGCACCTATATTAAATCTGTTATCACTCTAGCACCTTTGTTCAAGAAGCTAGAAGAAAGATTGAACATACTAAAGTGAAATGTGGAAGATTTTTAAAGGCCCAAGTCAAAATTCTAGAGATCAACACTACAAGGTCTGAAAAGAAAAATACTGGAATGGATTAACAGTATATTAGACATTGCAGAAAAAAAGATTAGTGAACTTGAAGGCACAGTAGTAGAAACTTTGCAATATAAAATTCAGAGAGAAAATCAAGGCTGCAAAAAATAAAAATAAAAAAGAACAGAACCTCACTGAGTTGCAGCGCAACTTTAAGTGGCCAATACACATGCAGTTGAAGTCACCAAAAACAGGAAAGATAGTGAGACAGAAAAATATCTAAAAAAGTAATGACAAAAATTTTTTCAAATCTGAAGAAATCCATAAACCTTCCAAATACAGATGCTTCTCAACTTACAATGGGATTATGTCATGGCAAACCCATCATAAGCCAAAAATATTCTAAGTTGAAAATCCACTTAATACCTGGACAAACCCATTGTAAAGTAAAAAAGTTACAAGTCAAACTATTGTTAAGTCAGGGACCATCTGTAATTCGAAAGCAGCTCAACAAATCATAAGCACAAGAAAATTGAAAATGACTACACTAAGGCACATTATAATTAAATTACTTTAAATCACTATTAAAGAATAAACATTTTAAGGCAGTCAGAAAAAGAAAAAACATGCACACAGGAACAAAGATAAGGAAGACAGCAAATTTCGTGTTGGAAGCAACACAAGCCAAAGACAATGAAAGTAATAATATCTTCAATGTACTTTTTAAATATCAGTCTAGAATTCTATACACAGTAAAAATAACTCTTAAAAAACAAATAAAGATTTTTTCAGACATACAAAAGCTTATACCAGGATAATTTTACCAGACGGAAATATAGATCTACACAAAGAAAAGAAAGCACCAGACATATAGAGGTTAACACAAAAGAACTTTTTCTTATTTCTAAGCTTCTTTAAAGATAATTGACTGCTTAAAGCAAAAAATGAAACTGATGTATTATTAGGTTTATAATGTATGTAGAAATAAAATGTAAGACATAAATAGCACAAAGTCTAGGAATGAAGAAGTGGAAGTGTACTGTTATAAGGTTTTTATACTGTAAGTAAGGTCTGGCGTTCAATATGAGAGGTGTGGCATCTCTAATTTATCTCTATAAACCCTAAATCAATCACTAAATTAACAAAGAGTTATAGCTAAAAGAATAACAAAGGAAATAAAATGGAGTTATAATATTCAATCCAAATGAGGTAAATAAAGACAATAAAGGAGAAGAAAGAAAAGATGAGGAAATAGAAAAAAGTCAAGGTGGTAAGTTTAAAGCCAACTAGAGTAATAATCACACTAAACACAAATGGCCTAAATGCTCCAATTAAGAGGCAGCAATTGTCAGACTGGTTTAAAAATCAGGAGTCAAATATAAAGTCACAAACAGGCTAAAACTAAAAGAATTGGGGATATAGTGTGCTAACACTGATTAAAAGAAAATTGAAGTGGCTATATTAATACCAGACATAGTAAATATTCTTGCTTTTTAGGGCAAACAATACTAACAGTAATAAACAGGGTCATTTTCTACTGATAAGAGGGTCAATTCAGTAAGTAGACATAACACTTATAAATGTGTATGCACCTAATGACAAACTCCAAAATGTATGAAACAAAAACTGATTAAACCACAAGGAGAACTAGACAAATCACAATCCACACAGGCAGAGATTTCAACCTTCTCTCTCAATAACTGATAGAATACATGGACAGAAAATTAGTAAGGATATTAAAGGCTTGACACAGACTATCAACCAATTGACATAATTGAAAATTACAGACTATTCACCAATTGACATAATTGAAAATTACAGACCAACACCAACAGAATTACTTTCAAGTTCACACAAAACATTTACAAAATGAGCCCATAATCTCTGGGACATAAATAAAGTCTCAATAAAATTAAAAAGTTGTATTAGTTTGTTCTCATGCTGCTAATAAAGGCATGCCCAAGACTGAGTAATTTATAAAGGAAAGAGGTTTAATTACTCACAGTTCAGCATGACTAAGGAAGCCTCAGGAAATTTATAATCATGGCAGAAGGTGAAGGGGAAGCAAAGTACCTTCTTCACAAGATGGCAGGAAGGAGAAGTACTCAGCAAAGTGGGGAAGAGCCCCTTATAAAACCATCTGATCTTGTGAGAACTCACTCACTATCATGAGAACAGCATGGAATAAACTGCCTCTATGATTCAATTACCTCACTTGTCTCTCCCTTGACATGTGGGGATTATAATTCAATGAGATTTGGGTGGGGACACAAAGCCTAACCATATCATTCTGCCCTGGCCCTTCCCAAATCTCATGTCCCTTTCACATTTCAAAACAAATCATGCCTTCCCAACACTTCCCCAAAGTCTTAATTCAAATTCATTCCAGCACTAACCCAAAAGTCCAAATTCAAAGTCTCATCTGAGACAAGGCAAGTCTTTTCCACCTATGAGCCTACAAAATAAAAAGCGAGTTAGTTAATTCCTAGATACAATAGGGGCACAGGTATTGGGTAAATACACCCATTACAAATGGAAGATATTGGCCAAAACAAATGAGCTACAGGCCCCGTGCAAGTCTAAAATCCAGCCAGGCAGTCGAATCTTAAAGCTCCAAAATGATCTCCTTTGACTCCATGTCTCACATCCAGATTACACTGATGCAAAAGGTGGGTTCCCATGGCCTTGGGCAGCTCTGCCCCTGTGGCTTTGCAGGGTACAGTACAGCCCTCCTCCTGGCTGCTTTCACGAGCTGGATTTTAGTGTCTGTGGCTTTTCCAGGTGCACAGCGCAAGCTGTCGGTGGATGTACCACTCTGTGGTCTGGAGGATGGTGGTCCTCTTCTCACAGCTCCACTAGGCAGTGTCCCGGTGGGGACTCCGTGTGGGGGCTCCCACCCCACATTTCCCTTCTCCACTGCTTTAGCAGAGGTTCTCCATGAGGGCTCCACCACTGCAGCAAACTTCTGCCTGGACATCTGAGCATTTCCATACATCCTCTGAAATCTAGACAGGGGTTCCCAAAGCTCTATTCTTGATGTCTGTGTACCCCACAAGCTCAATACCATGTGTAAGCTGCCAAGGCTTGAGGTTTGCACCCTCTGAAGCAATGGCCCTAGCTGTACCATGGCCCCTTTTTGGAACGGCTAGGATGCAGGGCACCAAGTCCCAAGGCTGCTCTTGAATGGAGCAGTGGGGCTCTGGGCCCAGCCCAAAAAACCGTTTTTTTCTCCTAGGCCTCTGAGAGGGACTGCTGTGAAGATCTCTGACACATCCTGGAAACATTTTCCTCATTGTCTTGGTGATTAACATTTGGCTCCTTGTTACTTACGCAAATTTCTACAGCAGGCTTGAATTTCTCAGAAAATGGGTTTTTCTTTTCTGTCACGTTGTCAGGCTGCAAATATTCTAAGTTTTTCTGCTCTGCTTCCCTTTTAAACATAAGTTCCAATTCCAAATCATCTGTTTGTGAATACATAAAACTGAATGCTTTTAAGAGTACCCAAGTTACTTCTTGAACACTATGCTGCTTAGAAATTTCTTCCACCAGATACCCTAAATCATCTCTCTCAAGTTCAAAGTTCCACAGATCTCTAAGGCAGGGGCAAAATGCCACCAGTCTCTTTGTTAAAGCATAGCAAGAGTCACGTTTGCTCCAGTTCCCAACAAGTTCCTCATCTCTATCTGAGACCACCTCAGCCTGGATTTCATTGTTCATATCACTATGAGCATTTTGGTCAAAACCATTCAACAAGTCTCTAGGAAGCTCCAAACTTTCCCACATCTTCCTGTTTTCTTCTGACTCCTCCAAACTGTTCCAACCTCTGCCTGTTACCCAGTTCCAAAGTCACTTCCACATTTTCAGTATCTTTATAGCAGCACCCCACTCTCTGTGGTACCAATTTACTATATTAGTCTTTTTCATAAAGACTATAAAGAACTGCTATAAAGAACTGCCTGAAACTAGGTGATTCATAAAGGAAAGATGTTTAATTGACCCACAGTTCAGCATTGCTGGAGAGGCCTCAGGAAACTGACAATCATGGCAGAAGACAAAGAGGATGCAAGGCACCTTCTTGACAAGGCAGAAAGAAGGAGAAGTGCTAAGCAAAGTGGCAGAGAGCCTCTTATAAAACTGTCAGATCTCGTGAGAACTCACTCACTATCACAAGAACAGCATGGGGGAAACCGTTGACATGATTCAATTACATCCACCTGGTCTCTCCCTTGACACATGGGGATTCTGGGGATTACAATTAAAGATGAGATTTGGGTGGGGACACAAAGCTAACCACATGAAAACCTAAAAATGTCATAAAACGAGTAGAGAAATCATACAGAATGCCTATGAAGCAGAATCCCTGCAGACAGATTTTACCTACTTAATTTTGTCTGGGCAACAGAGTATACCATCAGTAGATGAATGACAATGCCAAGTTCAATTAAATGTTATACTTAGATATAGGCATTTTTTTAGGCCTGGTTGAATTTCTTTCAGCCTCTAAAGCTGTGCTGATTTACTTGACTGTTAAATCACATAGAAACCCCAGAATAATGACACTGACCAACAGGAAGAACTTACAACTACACCATATGAAAACTTGGTTGTATGTTTGCCTACTTAGGTTCAAAAAGAGCAAGTGGCAACTGGCTTTTCCCAATAATTTTTCAAAAGTATAAAATTTTTATACTCATATAAATATGGAAGAAAGAAGACACAAGAGCACATGATGAAAACAACTGGAAAGTTGATTTTACTTTATAACAGGAGGAATAGAAATCATGTGCTATCTAAAACATAAACATAACATTTAAACTTTCAGCTATGTCTGAATTCTATAAAGCTGCAATCAGATCTACCATTGGCAAGCCACAAGTACTTTATGTGACACAGGGACAGAGGCACAACAATCCTTCAAACTTGGAATAGTAGGCCTGGCTGCTGATGTAATGGGGAACAATGATTAAACTATCAATCAAACAGATTTTTTAAATATGTTGCATGTCATAGCCAGAGATTTAAAACCCAGGACAAAAATCTGGTATTAGTTACAACAGAGATAAATTGGGTGGTCTCTTGGTACACAGATGATCACAAAATCAGCATAATGTGGAAATCAATTCAAGGACTATTTTCTTCATCTCTGCTCATGAAGATTCCAAATTAATCAAAGTGTTGTTACAGATTTATAACCCACGATTCTGCAAAGTGTTTAATGCTATTCTCTAGGTTATTTACCATGTTACCATGTTTCAAAGAAAAATCATTTAAGTGAGCCCCATTCTTCATCTGTACCTAAATATCTTTACTTTTTAAACAATTGAATTCCTGGTTATGTTTTCCAGATGCACCACAGTTCCAAAATTTAAGAACAACAACAACAACAACTACAACAATGAGGTAAATTTCATCCCTGAACCATCTGGAAAGCCAGAAGAAATGGGGTTGGTTTCAGTGCCAAATTCTCTCTAGAGCCTATTTTATGCTCACTCACATCTAATTGAACATACTTCCCTATATAGGAATGTTTAATTGAAATATTACAAGGTCCCATGTGATCACTTCCTCCTCAAGTTTGTTTCCAGAGAAAACTCTTTCTCTGTACTTAAATGTTGTAGACTGCATATCAGAAAAGGAAAGCACATATGATTCTCTTTATGTTACAGCTGCCAGAAACCAAATCCAAATTGTCTTCCCTGAATATTATAATCTGTTTGGCCTTGGTGCCTAAAAGGAGGGGAATTTTATCTTTCTGAAATATGACCTGTTTCTTAGCAGATATTCTATGTCAATGTGCAAGCCACTGTAAAAACTTTTAGAAGTAGATAAAATGTAAAACTAAAGTAAATGTAATAAAACACAAATATTAAATGCTATTTTGGCCAGGCGCAGTGGCTCACGCCTGTAATCCCAGCACTTTGGGAGGCTGAGGCAGGCAGATTGTTTGAGGTCAGGAGTTCGAGACCAACCTGGCCAACACGGTGAAATCCCATCTCTACTAAAAATACAAAACATAAGCCGGGCATGGTGGCAACGCGCCTGTAGTCCCAGCTACTTGGAAGGCTGAGGCAGGAGAATTGCTTGAACCCCAAAGGCAGAGGTTGCAGTGAGCCAACATTGTGCCACTGCACTCCAGCCTCTGTGACAGAGCACAAGAAAAATAAAACGTTATTTCATGTTTATAACTATACAGAAACTTTCATTCATGTCACAAATATTTCACATTTGTTATTATGTGACAGGTACCGTGTTAAGTGCTCATATATGGAAATAAACGAAACCTGTTTCCTACCTTAAGAGACTCATAGACTAGTGGAGGACTCAGACAAGAAAAGTGAAATTTCTATGGATGGTTGTAGAGCTCCCACAAAAAGAAAACTGCTTTAGGGATTCAAATATCTCATTTCATCTAAAGCCACAACACCCTTAGAAAAGCAGTTATTGCAAGTGATAGCAGCTTTCTGCTTTGTCCTCCAGTTATTTATCCAACTTTAACACTCCCTTCTAGTCAACATCTGTTAACCTCTCCTCATATGTGGACCAATAGCCCAATTTCAAATATTCTGATGCAATTCTCATATCTTATACCAGATCACATGCCCCATGTTTCAGAGATGTAATCACTAGATGCATTCATTTCTACTTTCACACCAGCTTAGGCTGGTTTCCCACCCAAAAACCATTCCAGCGTCTTCATCATCATCTCCTCATCCGTACAAATCTTAAATAATCCTCAAGGCCCAGAGTAAGCACCACTTTGTCCTTGCCATACCTTCTGTTACTACAATGCCCTACCCTGTCTGCTCTCTGAACTCCTGGAGTACTTGTGGTAAGTTAGACCCACTTTTACCTCCAGTTGTTTCCTATATATTAGTTTTACCTCTCCAAGTAAACTCAAATTCCTTCAGGAACCATGTGCTCCAATAATGCTCAGAATACCAAAATGCTGCCAAAAAAATAGGTTAATCCTAATGTAGGTGGAAAATGAGGTCAAATGAGACTATAATTTTTCTAAGGTAACAGGGCTAAATAATAAATACCATTAATAGCTACCATTCATCAAGTACCAATTTCACAAGTTCTATGTCATTCAAAATTAAAACAAAAATAGATTCTGGATTCTCTAGCTTTTGAGCAAGCATTTATATCACATGTTATACTTAACTCTACCATATTATTATGATAATA
Organism: Symphalangus syndactylus; assembly: GCF_028878055.3. Taxonomy (NCBI): domain Eukaryota; kingdom Metazoa; phylum Chordata; class Mammalia; order Primates; family Hylobatidae; genus Symphalangus; species Symphalangus syndactylus. The sequence goes on from NC_072439.2 coordinate 60,063,673, forward strand.
AGTTTTATTTATTATCTACTTTGTGCCAAGAACTGTATATCTACGATTTCACTTTATCTTCATACTAGCATATGTAGTAAATATAATTACCATCCCTCAAAAAGGTTAAAGCATTTGTCCATGTGCTCATTGCATGAGTTTGAGGCAAGATTCTGAACTAGGTCTGTCTGACTGAAAATCTTTTGTTCTTTGCCACTCTGTACTACCTCTGAATTACCAAAAAAAAAAAAAAAAAAACAAAACTCCATTCTTGCATCAATTCATCCACGTTTAAAAAGTGTAGGAGACATGTTTATCCAATTCAGACTATATAGCCAGCTCATACCTAGGTCCACATTATGTAGCACAAACTGGAAAGTTTACAATTTTCCATAAAATTTTAGTTCTGAGAGATGTAAATCTCCCAGTTATGTGGCACTTGTAAAAATTGTAAAATCAGTCTTTTGGGTGGTCCAGGCTCACTGGACAACTAAGAAAGATACTTTGCATTGTACAGTTCCTAATCCCACACCTGGCAACTCCAGACTAAATTATTTTACTATAGCATTGTTTGCTGTGTGTGTTTTGCTTTTTAATTTGTTTAGATAAGCTGATAGCAGATTATTTTAATTTCAGCCTGAAAAGCTCATACCTTGGTCTTTTTCCTCTGGCCAAATCATTGCATCTATTTAATTGTGCATGTTTGGAGGTGGGTTATTTTTCCCCCACCCATTGGCTAGTTAAACAAGTGGTACAATAATTACCATCAAAACGTGGACATTTATATAGAATGCATTTCTTCTACATACGCACACATTTTGTTAATGCAAGTGGTAATTATTTACTTATTTATCATCAATAGAGCCTGAAAATCGGTTGGTCCTTAATTACTTCCTAATTATCCAGACCCCTATTTCTTTATAAAGACTGACTTGAAAACAGCAGTTCAATAGCTCAGACATTTTAAAACTAACATTGATTTCTCCTCCCTCCTCATTTATTGATGGGCCATTCTCCCACTTGTATTTATTTTTCCATGATAAAATTATAAATGAGCATGCTTATTCCTTTTAATTCCTTCAGTTAGCATTAGCTCAGCTAGCCTCTTCATTTTCTTTGCCTCTTTTGGCTGTAATAATTCTATTGAGATTCTCTTGTTTGAATCCTTCCCTGTGATCCATTTTGAGAACATGCTCCTTTCAGTTTTGAGCTTCATCTTGCATGTCCTACATATGTCATGCCCCCTTTCACAAAATTATGCTGCCAAATAATCATTTTAGCACATAAACTTCCTTAGCTCATGCCAACTTACACACTATCATCTTTTTAAGTTGTCCCTTTGTTCTCTTTGTAGCTTTAATATATGCAAAAGTTGCAGATACTCTATCACATATATTTTGACAGAAAAATAAAACATATTCGTCAATGAATAGCATATGTGTTTACCTCCAGTAGCCTGAGGAAAACAGAAACAATCAGAATAGTTCTATAAATAGAAGCTTCATCAGTTTAATCTCTTCAGACTTTCCACAAACACAGCCATTCTGCCCAAGGTAAGATTCTCTTCCATGATTTGCTTTGTCCATAGCACAAGACCCTTATTTATCCTTCATTCTTCTTCCAAGCTCCAACATGTGCTTCAAAATGTATAATAATCTCTGCCTGACGAAATGGAAAGGGAAATCACTTTTCCACTTAAATAGCAGAGAATATTCCTTTAGTGACATTGACACTTTGGGTGGGAATTTTTTTGGTGTACTCCTTTCTGAAAGTGATCTTTATCCTATTTCCAAGTATCCTAACAACGAGAACACATGGACACAGCAAGGGGAACATCACACACCGGGGACTGTTGTGGGGTGGGGGGAGGGGGGAGAGATAGCATTAGGAGATATACCTAATGCTAAATGATGAGTTAATGGGTGCAGCACACCAACATGGCACGTGTATACATATGTAACAAACCTGCACGTTGTGCACATGTACCCTAAAACTTAAAGTATAATAATAAAATTTTTAAAAAAACACAAACAAAAAAACTATAGTTTTAAACTTAACCCATGGTATGAAACATGACAAAGTAAGACATTGTATTAGTTTCCTGTTGCTGCTATAACAAATTACCAAAAACGTGGTGGCTTAAAACAACACAGATTCATTATTTAACAGTTCTAGAAATCAGAAGTCTGAAATGGATCTCATTGAGCTAAAGTCAAGGTGGCAGCAGAGCTGTGTTCTTTCTGGAGGCTCTAGAGGTTCTTTCTAGAGGAAAATCTGTTTCCTTACCTTTCTAGCTTCTGGAGGCTGCCCACAAATTTAGCTCCTGGCCCCCTCTCATCTTTAAAGCCAGCAATGGGTGGATAAACTTCACACACTGCACCACTCTGACACTGACTCTCCTTCCATCTTTAACCTATAAGGAGCCTACGATTACATTAAGCCCACCTAGATAATCCAGGATAATCTACCTGTCTCAAAGTCAGCTGATTAGCAACTTTAATTCCTCCTTGCCATGTAATTTAACAGTTCACAGGTTCCGGGAATTAAGATGTGAACATCTTTGGGGAGCCATTTTTCTATTACAGTATTATGAATGAATTTGTTGTGAACAAACAAACAGAACCTACATTTTCAAATGAATGTTATCTCCTTCACAGTAGTCCCACTTGGGGAGACTACATTGTTTCTAATCATGCTGAAATTATTAAAGAGGTTCTATTTTTTGGTGCTGTCTGCAAGTTCAATGGAACATTCTTGGCATATCTATACTTGTATCAAATGTTTAGGCTTTTAAATATGAATTTGCATTTGAACAGAGCCATAAGTCATATGAAAGCAAATGTATTGACTATCATAAATAATCAAATAAAAAAGTGTCACTTTGAGTCAAAAACAAGATGAAACCAATGAAATAATGAGATTGATTTTTTCAGTAGATTGATTTTTCTTGTAAATAATAATGTTATAATAATCATCATCATAATAAATAGCTAACCAAGCACTCATTAGGTATCAAGGACTATTCTAGGAGTTTTACATGAATTATCTTATACCTATGAGGTAGGAACTATTATGAACTCCATTTTACATGAGTTTAAAAAGTAGGAAGTTTAACTTATTTAAGGTTACCGGCTAGAAAGTGGAAGAGCAGGGATTCCAGCCCAAGGGATCTGCTCCTAATCCTGTTACCAGCAACATACCAACACAATTCTCCCTATTTTCTTTTCACCTAACTTCCCACCCACAACTCTCATTTCGCTTTCACAAATATTTGTTCTATAATTTCATTCTTTAGTTTAAAGGCAAAAAAGCTCCCTATTGACAAATAGATTTTTTTATGTAAGCTAACATACATCTGGTCATTTATCTAATCAATTTTATCCTTTCTCATTTCATTTCAACAGCAAAATATTCTGCTATGAAGCAGAAAAATATTTAAGTATAATAATAATAGCAAAAAAGTCAGGTGACATATTTATTTGGCTTGTGCTTTGTGACATTTAATTTAAGAATTGCATTATAACCAAAAAAAAAAGAAAAAAGAACAAACATGAGATAAAGACCAAGAGATGACTCCAAGTGGATAGCAATTTTTCAACTTTATCATGATGTGAAACAGGTATATTTTCAGTATGCTCCTCAATGTACAGGTGTATGGAGCTATGTCATACAATAGGGGTGTGTACAAATAAACCCATAATAAGTTGAAAATACTGTAAGTCAAGAACACACATTCAACTTAAAATATTTTCTCTTTTTAAAAAAACAACAGAAATTTATTTTCTCACAGTTCTGGAGGCTGGAATTCTAAAACTAGGGTGTTGGCAGCTTTGGTTTCTCTTAAGACCTGTCTCCTTCGCTTGCAGATGTCCACCTTCTCCCTGCGTCTTCATGTCCTTTTGTGTGTGCGTGTGTGTGTGTAAGTCTCTGGTGTCTTTCTGTCTGCTCATATTTCCTTTTCTTATGAGGACACCAGTCACATTGGATTAGAGCTTAAACATATGAATTTTGGAAGATACAGTTCAGTCCATAACAGTCTGGTGCTCCGCCTGAACCAGTGCACCACCCAGGTGAATCTGGAAGCTGCCACCACTGTCTCAGAGTCAGGGCCCACATCCCTCCCTTATTGTTGAGCATCAAGCCCTGTATGATGAGGGCTTTGCCTTTGTTCTCCCTTTTAAAACTTAAAATGACCTTATAAGGTGGGCTTGGTTATCCATGTCTTTCAGCTGAACATTAGAAGCTTCGAGAGGAGAAATAACTTGCCCAGGGTTGCCAGCCAGAACTATAGCCTTGTCTAGTGTGTCTCAATTTTCAGTATTTTCCACTTAGGATGGGTTTATCAGAAAGTGACCCCATCATAAGTAAAGGAGCATTTGCAGAAAATATCTAGTGCCTCAGATCTTCCCAGCAATTCTGGGTGCAGATGTTAAGTATGTAAAATTTCTAAATGTTACTCTGCCGTAAAAAGATCATCTCTATACACCTAATGCTAAATGACGAGTTAATGGGTGCAGCACACCAACATGGCACATGGATACATATGTAACAAACCTGCACATTGTGCACATGTACCCTAAAACTTAAAATACAATAATAAAAAAAAATCATCTCTAACTACCATCTTTATTGACAAATGAGTGGGAGAAGGAGACTTTCCGTCCTTAGGATAAGTCAGAAGGACACAGGCATGCACAGCGCGATGTTTCAGTGTCTGTGAAAAGGCTGAGAGGAGCCAAACCAGTCTGGCTGGCAAATTAACTCCTCTGAGGCTCCTTTCTGGGCAGCAGCATCAGGAAGCCATTGAGAGCAGCTTAGCCAAAGAGGAGATTGGAAGGGGCTCTTTGGGCGTATAATACTAAAAGCAGCAGACATATTTAGGCACCGCTTATCCCTACACAAGTAAGAATGTAAAGATGACTTTATCCCTATAAAAATTCAGCCTGTCAGTTTGTCCCTGAAAATCACAGTAAGAAGCTGAAGTCCACATCAAATGACTTGCAGGAAACTCATGTCATCCCCGGGATTTCTGCAGATTCCCAGAATTATATTATCATGAACACCTCTCCCTCCCAGCTCCAGTCTCTGCACAGTTAGTTCAGTCTAAGGATCATCTTTCCTTCCTAAGCCTAAGTTATCCTCCACACTACATCAACCTCCATAATTTACAAACACACAAATTAAAACACTCACCCCTGGTGGCATGACGTTGGTGTCTGAGTGTCTGGGAATACTGAATATGTATATGTCGTAAATTGAGACAGACTATATATATAAAAAACAGCATTACACAAAAACTCACATGTAATATATGACATCTCCATTCATTAAAATTTTTGGCTATTCTCTGTCTCCTCTGCCTTTCTCACATCCCCCTCCTAAAACAACTTAATCAGGAGCAAAATATATATTTTAATAAATATATACACACATATGTAATTTGCTCATGCAGAGTAATTTATCTCCCTCCAGTCTCTCAATAACAAGGTTCCTTTGGAGCAACCAAAATCTGGAACTTTGATATCATCATTGTAGAATCCCTGATGAAGTTTTTAAACAAATTGTGTCTCTTCCTCCATTTCCGGCATGAATGTTATGTGGTGAAATGGGAGGTTCTATTTATATAACAGGTAAGCAGATAAGGTAATAACTTAAGGTATTATTATCAACTACTCTATTTGAGTTCCCACCTTGAGTCTATTACCAATCTGTATTATTCCTGCATACAAACTACCTCTCGGAATTACACTCTTGCTTTCCAATTCCGTGGACATTTCCTGGAACTACGTCGGCAGTACCTGGATTATCAACACCCTTCATAGATGCCATTGTCTCCCTACCCAACCCAGAAACTGCTGCTGAAATCACTTTGACAAATATTTGTTTTATAATCTTATTCTTTTGTTTAAAGATACAAAAGCTCTCTATTGCCAAAGAGATTTTTTAAATGTAAGCTAACATACATCTGGCCATTTATGTAATCAACTCCATCCTTTCTTGCTTTCCTGTACAAATCTACCTCTGGCCAAGTAAATCTATTTCCAAACTCCAATCAGCATGATTTATGCAGTCTCACAAGCATGTCTGTTTTTAGTTGCATGCCAGCTCCAGTGCCTGAAATATTCCTTCTCCTTTCTTCATCAATGAATATTCACTGGCACTTCAAAAACAAAGTCAAATTTTCTCTTCTCTTCTACAGGATGTGCTCCTTGACCTACGCCACCTGACTGAGATCACTGCTCTACCCTCAGCCGCTTTATCAATTAAGGGCTCTGTTATCCATGAGCTTACATCTAGCCAAAATAACTTACATTAGTTGAGCACTTATTATGTACTAAGCACTTTGCATGAGCATTAGCTCATTTAATCCTCACCAAAAAAAAAAAAAAAAAAACATTTAACATGTGTACTCTTATCCCCATTAAACAGATGAGAAAATTGATGCTTAAAGAGCTTAAACACTTGTCCAGAACCACATAGCTACAGCATGGCAGAACAAGATTTTGAACTGGACTGTCTGAGTTCATCACTTGTACTTTAACAACTATAACATAAAACTGGTACAACAATTGTGTTATTCAATACATAGAGCCATTTATGTTTGTCTAGTCTGTTAATCCATCCAGACCAGGAACTTCTGAAAGTAATGGATGGCTCCTTCTACCATAATTATTTATAATCCTTGTCTCTTTTTCTTTGGATATTTTATTTTAAAATGGGGGAGGGCAATCTTAATGGAATGACATAATGATATCTGTTCTTCTCATAAGTGAAACTTGGTTGCCTGCACAGTCCATCAATCAGTACCAGTTATCCTCTAGGTAAGCTGATTTTAAGAGTTATCAGTTATCACTTAAGAGTAATAGATGTATGCCTAAAATTGCGACAAGTGGGATCATTATACTCCTGAAGCCCTCATCTGGCAGAATTGTTTAAAATTCTGGAAAAATCAAATTCTTTCCAGACCACATAGGAATATGATCTGCTCTTTTTTCTTATTCTCAAGGAATCTAAAAAAAAAAAAATAAGAAATGAAGTGTAGCATTTCCGTGAAATCTATTTTTCTTCCAGAAAAACAAACTAAATAAAATATATATTTCTAAACTAGACTATGTAAAAAATCCATGTTTGTTTGCAGAAGTCCCAAGAGGAAATAATTTATCCTTTTCCAGACTAACTGAAGTGTACCTAATAACCTTCTTTTTAAAAAAAAAAATTTTATTGTGTATATTTTAGGTTTACAACATGATGTTATGGGATACATATAGATAGTAAAATGGTTATTATGGTGAGGCAGATTAACATATCTATCATTTCACATAGTTACTTTTTTGTGACAAGAGCACTTAAAATATACTTATTTAACAAAAATCCTTAATACACTACAATTTGTTAACTTTATTCATGTTGTACATTAGATCTCTAACCATGTTCATCCTACATATCTGTTATTTTCTGTCCTTGACCTACATCTCACCATTTCCTCTCCCTACCCTCAGCTCATGTTAACCACTATTTCATTCTCTATCTCTATGTACTGGAGCTCTTTTTGTTCCCACATATAAGTGAGATCATGCAATATTTCTCTTTCTGTGTCTGGTTTATTTCACTTAATATAATGTCCTCCAGACCCATCCATGTTGTAGCAAAAGGCAAGTTACCAATCCCTCTTCTGGGTCTATACCCAAAGGAGATGAAATCACCTTATTAAGATACCTGCATTCCCATGTTCATTGCAACATTATTCACAATGGCCAAGATATAGAAACAACCTAAATGTCCATTGACAGACAAATGGATAAAGAAAATGCATTGTATATACAGTGGAGTATTATTCAGCCTTAAAAAAAGAAGTGATCATAATAATCTTCCTGAAGACATATCTGAGTAAGCATTACCAGTATTTATTATGCAGTCAAATATTCCATTTCTTGCAACCATTAGTCTTAGTATGCTTTTACATGATGAATACCCTCCCAATAAGAAAATTAATCAAAGAAAACAAAATCATATTTCTTCTTCAAAATTGTAATAGAATAAAATGTATAAAAGGGATGGAATAAGCAAGTAATACATGATTTATTTTATAATCTCTTATGCACCAAGAGCCCATTTCCACTAAAGCAAATCTTAAAGCTCTCTGTAGTAAATAGGTATTTGATAGATGTTGACTTTTATTCTACCTGTTCTCATTAGTTTCATAATGGTACCTCTATGTAATTTTCAACTACCTGCTAGCAGACCTGGGTTTGGGAATTTGCAATGGTGAATTTATAATGCCCCCATCTTGCAGCTAGTCTACTTGTGAAATGCAAAATAATTTTTACATCACTCTTTTTAAAACAACATGAAGAAATAAACAAATCCACTGGCAGGAAAAACAATTACGTAATTCATTCTAAGTCATTCTGTGTATAATTTTCAAAATATGTGTTACTTCAAGTTATCAATTTTTCAGCTCTTTATGAGCAAAACCTGGGAATTGGTGGATTTGGAGATGCATTTCTTTAAAAAAAACTGGGCATGATAAAATGAACTGAAATACTTTCATAAGAATTATACATTTATTTTAAATTAATTCATAGATGCTGACTTATTCACTTAAAATTGTAAAAACGTTTTTACTATTAGACCATCTTGACTCATTTAATTAGTTAAAGATTTCATGCCAGTTTAATGTGCCTGGAGGTTTTTGCATACTTCATTATAAAAACAGAGTTTAAAGATAAAGACCATTCCTTGATAATGTTAATAAAAATCATTTAAATGGATAGAACAGTCAATAGGGCTTTGTGATTACATTACATCTATATCAGAAAAAAGAATGCTATTAATCCTCAAAATATTCACACCTTAAAAGCTATTTAACATTATGTAAATATGATAAGGGCTCTCCAATTTATTCACAGTGATTTGGGCAGGAGGCAGCCAGCACGCAAGAAAGAACGAGACCATATTGATGCAAACAGTCACTTGTTCTTCTAGAAAAAGGAGTGGAAGGAGAGAAGAAAAAGTACAAGGAGAAGCTGAGAAGGAAGAGGGAGGGAGGAGAAGGAAAACTAATGCTTCTCAAGCACATCTAATTTGGCAGACATTACTCTAAATATCTTGATATGAATTACTATATTGAAGCTTCATGAGTTCCATGAAGTAGGTGCTGGCATTATCTCCATTGCACAGATGAGGAAGCAAAATAGAGGCCAAAATTCTTTTAAGCAAATAGTTTGATTAGGGGAAGAAGAAGAAGAAGGAGAGGAGAAGGAGAAGGAGAAGGAGAAGGAGAAGGAGAAGGAGGAGAAGGAGGAATAGCCAGATGGGTAAAATGATAGATACTTCCCTTCTGGGAAGGAAAAATGTATTTACTGTACATGTTATTTACTTGGGTTCTCTACTTATTTTCTATTCAGAGACTCTTATACTGAGATCAGTAAGAAAAACTTTCCTTTTCTAGAGAACAGGAATTTTTGAACACCATCAGGCAAGGTAACAGTCAACCAAACTGAGCCTCTGTGTGAAATAAGAATAAGTGTCTCCTCCCGGAGAATGAATCACAAAAATGGCAACTCAGTGGATAAATTAGAAGAAGCACCCGCTCCAGCTGAATGAGACAAACAAGTGTATACTTACTCTGGGCTAAAGTCACCCAAAGCCAGGACCTACCACCTAGCAAATGGGAGTTTAACCTCCACTGGCCAGGTGCTCCTGTGCAGGAAATAGCCTGCTCAAGTGGTCACATACTGAATCCTAGGACACGATGGGTATATTGATTTTGTTACAAGGCTTCAAACCTAACTCTAACACCTTGGGAGACTCACTTCCCATCTTTCTCAGCACTCCCTTGAACCTGAGATTCAGAAACACCTTTCAGGTCTCAACTTGGCCCAGAATATCTTCCCTCACCTTGTAGGCCCTTGCCTACCTGGATAATCACTATTCAACTCAATTCAAATGCCACTTCTTCTGGGAAGCTGTCCCTAAAGGCAAAGTTAAGAAATAAAACAGACCAGACAGGAGACTACCATTACCTAAAGGAAAAATCCAATAAGGAAAAATCCAATAGCCAAGAATAGACGAATTTTAGTCTGAGAGTCAGACTAAAAACAAGAAATATTTTGGGTTTAATTCCTATTCTTTCCTCAATTGACTACAATTAAATGGCGAGGAAACCAGTGCTCATGTGCTCACACCGCAAATGTTCTTGCAATCCCTACTATTTCCAAATTAAAAGAGCTTTAAAGCCCAATCTAAGTGACCCTCAGTAAACTCCTTGAAGCCTCTGTTTCCTCAGTTTTAAAATGGGCATAATAATACCTACCTTAGCAAAGTGTTATATAGCAAATGCTCTCTAAATGTTATCCCCTTCCCTTCCCTTAGACTGTGAAAGATATGCTTACATTTCCCCAACCCCACTAATCTATAAACTTCTAAAGCCAAAACCATGTCTTATTTACATAGATTCTCCTTGTATCTTTCTTCTCACTCCACCTCTACCTCATCACAATATCTAACACATAAACATTTGCTCAATAGATATTTAACAAATGCACACAAAGATGGCTTACAGTACCTGCCTATAAGGACTTTAACAATTTATAGGAGAGATGCCAAAATTTCCCAAAGAAGCTGTGGTATGCAACAAAGGAAGAACTAATGCTTATCAGTTTTCTTTTCCTCATCTCTGATGTTTACTAATTTATTCATGTAACAAATATTTTTAAAGTGTCTATTTTTTTAAAGTGCATATGTCATGTGGAAAGCACTGTAGTTGGAGTTATGGGCAGAGGAGGGAAAAGTGCAGGGGAGGCTTTCCCTTCAAGTCTAAATGATGATAAAATAAATTTATCTGAATAATTAGAAGTCACCATTGACTATGATGATCACAATATAAAGAATCAACCCAAAACGCCAGAGCCATTCAAAAAGGAGAGTGATGATCTGTAAGGCAGCAGTGTGACAGGACAAGCCTGTGGTTTTCCATGTCCTCATGGAAACCCGACATGGCTAAAGAAAGCTCTAAATACTTTGTCAAGCATAAAGCCAGGGAAGTAGGAGCCAAAGATGTTGGCTTTATTACTTTTATGGTTAATACATATTGTACCATGATGCAAAGAAGATTAGAAGACATACACCACAATGCCAATAGGTATTAAATCCATGTGATCAGATTATAACTTTTTTCTAGACATGTGTATTTTTTCTTGTCTTTTTAATATTTGCTCATTTACCATAGGTTAACCATTGGTTCTGTAATTAGAAGATAAAACCATTAGCCCTTCTTATTTATCTAATGTTCTTACATGCTACCAAATAATAATATAAATGAATATGGCATTTTTAATGCACTTTCCCTGTGCTTTAAACATAAAGTTTCCCATAATTAAGTGGCATCAATTTCTTACTTCTCTTTGAATCATTTAAATTGTGTATTTTTCATGGGAAAAGGATCCCTTATTCAATAAAGAGTGCTGAAAACACTGGCTAACCATATGCAGAAGATCAAAATTACCCCTACCTATCATACAGATCTTTCTGCTGTTGGGAAGTTTCTTTCAGCAGAGGCACAGTTGCAGTGCCGGACTCAGCAGGGAAAGTCTGCAGCTCTACCTCAACAGTCAGACAGTTCTGATGCTTGTGAAAGATCTTGGAAAATAGGACCTCTTTTACTCTCATCTACCACTGCAGACACAACTGGGGCTTCTCCCACAGGAGCTTGGCATGGGTGTACCTATAGACAGCATTTCTGGAACACCTCAGGGTGACTGCATCCCCACAGAAGGAGCACCCTCCAGGTTCAGGCTTACATGAGAGATAGAGTCACAGTTCCTTTCTACTTGGAACATCAACATTCCTGCAGATGAAAAGAGGTGGCTTTCTGATCTGAATAGCCAGCGCACTGGGTCAGGAGTATGTCTGGGAGGTGGATCACCTTCCTGCTTGCCTGGCAGGGGAGCTGAGTGGCTCCCACTCTTCCCCTGATAAGATCTCAGTATGTTTTACTGAGAGGTCTCCCATTCACCTCTGTCAAGGCTGGAACTTCTGCCTGCCATCAGGTATTGCATTTATCTACCTGCTGTAGCCACAACTGGTTTCTACTCAGCAACACCCCTACTGACCCAGAGCCAGAAATATTCAACTTAGTAAATAAAATACTGAGGGGGAAATAAATAAATAAGTGCACACAACAGGGAAATTAGATAAGTTTCAAGACACCTCTACCATAGCAACCTTATAGGAGAAAGGGGATTTGCTCACATACCAAGCACATTGCTACTACAGCCAGCATCTGAGAAAGCCTCATAAAAAGACTGCCTATAACCAAGAACTTATACAGAGTCTTCACCCGTGAAAGCACCAAGAACTGAATTAGGCTACAATAAACCATAAACATTAATCTCTAAAGGGGAAAAAAGAAATTAAAAAAAAGTCAAATCAAAAATAAATTCAAGAATAATTATAAGAAATAGTCTACAGAAATAAAAAGAAACCAGAAAAATATTTCTGATAATATGACAAAACAGGATTCTATAGTACCCCTAAAAAAACACAATAGGTTTCCAGCAATGGAGCCAAACCAAGATGAAATCTTTGAAATACCAGATAAATAATTCAAAAGTTTGACAAGGTGCAGTGGCTCACTCCTGTAATCTTAGCAATTTGGGAGGCTGAGGTGGGAGGATCAGAGGATCACTTGAGCTCGGGAGTTTAAGATTATCCTTGGAAACACAGTGAGAACTCATCTCTACCTGAAGAAGAAGAAAAAGAAGGTGGGGGGGAAGGAGGAGGAAGGGGAGGCGGAGAGTAGGAAGTAGGAGGGGCAGGAGAGGAAGGAGGATGAGGAGAAAGAAGGAGAAGAAGGAGGAGGAGGGAAAGGAAGGAAGGAAGGAAGAAAGTTAGGAAAGAAAGAAAGAAAGAAAGAAAGAAAGAAAGAAAGAAAGAAAGAAAGAAAGAAAGACAATGGTTATTAAGCTCCACAAGGAGATACCAGAGAAAGGTGAAAACCAACAGAGAAATTTTAAAAACAATTCAGGATATGAATGAAAATTTTTCTAAAGAAATAGATATCTTAGAGGAAAATCAATCAAAACCTCTGGAAATAAAAGATGCATTTAGGAAATTACAAAATGCAGTGGAAAATGTTAACAAAAAACTAGAACAGGTAGAAGAAAGTATTTCAGAGATCAAAGACAATGCAAGAAAAATTAACCCAATCAGACAAAATAAAGAAAAAAGAATAAAAAACAAATGAACAACGTCTCTAAGAAATATGGGATTTCATAAAATGGCCAAACCTAAGAATAACTGGTGTTCCTGAGACAGAAGAGAAAGCAAAAAGTTTGGAAAACTCATTTGAGGGAATAATTGAGGAAAACTTCCCTGGCATTGCTAGAGATCTAGATATCCAAATACAAGAAGTTCAAAGAAATCCTGAGAAAGTCATGGCAAAGAAGACGTCACCAAGACATATAGTCATCAGGCTATTCCTTTCGACTTGGAACATCAACATTCCTGCAGATGAAAAAAGGTGGCTTTTCACAAAAAAAAATTCTAACGGCAGTGAGACAAAAGTATCAGCTCACCTATAAAGGCAAACCTAACATCAGACCTCTCAGCAGAAACCCTACAAGCTAGAAAGGATTGGGCTTCTATCTTTAGCCTCATTAAACAGAATAACTGTCATCCAATAATTTTGTTTCCAGCAAAACTAATTTCATAAATGAAGGAGTAATAAAGTCATTTTCAGGCAAATAAATGCTAAGGAAATTTGTCACTACCACTCCAGCCCTACAAGAAATGCTAAAATGGGGGTTATCTCCAAGATGGCTGAATAGGAACAGCTCCAGTCTACAGCTCCCAGCATGAGCGACGCAGAAGATGGGTGATTTCTGAATTTCCAACTGAGGTACCAGGTTCATCTCACTGGGGCTTGTCAGACAGTGGGTGCAGGACAGTGGGTGCAGCACACCAAGCAAGAGCCGAAGCAGGGCGAGGCATAGCCTCACTCAGGAAGCACAAGGGGTCAGGGAATTCTCTTTCATAGCCAAGCAAAGTTGTGACACATGGCACCTGGAAAATCGGGTCACTCCCACCCTAATGCTGTGCTTTTCCAATGGTCTAAGCAAACGGCACACCAGAAAATTATATCCTGCACCTGGCTCAGAGGGTCCAATGCCCACAGAGCCTCGCTCATTGCTAGCACAACCGTCTGAGATCGAACTGCAAGGCGGCAGCAAGGCTAGAGGAGGGGCGCCTGCCATTGCTGTGGCTTGAATAGGTAAACAAAGCAGCCAGGAAGCTCAAACTGGGTGGAGCTCACTGCAGCTCAAGGAGGCCTGCCCGCCTCTGTAGACTTCACATGTGGGGGCAGGGCATAGCCGAACAAAAGGCAGCAGAAACCTCTGCAGACTTAAATGTCCCTGTCTGACAGCTTTGAAGAGAGTAGTGGTTCTCTCAGCATGGAGTTTGAGATCTGAGAATGGATAGACTGCCTCCTCAAGTTGGTCCCTGACCCCCAACTAGCCTATCTGGGAGGCACCCCCCAGTAGAGGCAGACTGATACCTCACACGGCGGGGTACCCCTCTGAGATGAAACCTCCAGAGGAACAATCAGACAGCAACATTTGCTGTTCAGCAATATTTGCTGTTCTGCAGCCTCCACTGCTGATACCCAGGCAAACAGGGTCTGGAGTGGACCTCCAGCAAACTCCAACAGACATGCAACTGAGGGTCCTGACTGTTAAAAGGAAAACTAACAAACAGAAAGGACACCCACACCAAAACCCCATCTGTAAATTACCATCATCAAAGACCAAAGGTAGATAAAACCACAAAGATGGGGAAAAAACAGACTAGAAAAACTGAAAATTCTAAAAATCAGAGCTCCTCTCCTCCTCCAAAGGAACGCAGCTTCTCACCAGCAATGGAACAAAGCTGGATGGAGAATGACTTTGACAAGTTGAGAGAAGAAGGCTTCAGACAATCAAACTTCTCCAAGCTAAAGGAGGAAGTTTGAACCCATGTCAAAGAAGTTAAAAACCTTGAAAAAGATTAGACGAATGGCTAACTAGAATAACCAACGCAGAGAAGTCCTTAAAGGACCTGATGGAGCTGAAAACCATGGCATGAGAACTATATGACGAATGCACAAGCTTCAGTAGCTGATTCGATCAACTGGAAGAAAGGGTATCAGGGACTGAAGATCAAATGAAAGAAATGAAGTGAGAAGAGAAGTTTAGGGGAAAAAGGAATAAAAAGAAATGAACAAAGCCTCCAAGAAATATGGGACTACGTGAAAAGACCAAATCTACATCTGACTGGTGTACCTGAAAGTGACGGGGAGAATGGAACCAAGATGGAAAACACTCTGCAGGATATTATCCAGGAGAACTTCCCCAATCTAGCAAGGCAGGCCAACATTCAAATTCAGGAAATACAGAGAATGCCACAAACATACTCCTCGAGAAGAGCAACTCCAAGACACATAATTGTCAGATTCACCAAAGTTGAAATGAAGGAAAAAATGTTAAGGGCAGCCAGAGAGAAAGGTTGGGTTACCCAAAAAGGGAAGCCCAACAGACTAACAGCTGATCTCTCAGCAGAAACTTTACAAGCCAGAAGAGAGTGGGGGCCAATATTCAACATTCTTAAAGAAAAGAATTTTCAACCCAGCATTTCATAACCAGCCAAACTAAGCTTCATAAGTGAAGGAGAAATAAAATACTTTACAGACAAGCAAATGCTGAGAGATTTTGTCACCACCAGGCCTACCCTAAAAGAGCTCCTGAGGGAAGCACTAAACATGGAAAGGAACAACCGGTACCAGCCACTGCAAAAACATGCCAAATTGTAAAGACCGTCGAGGCTAGGAAGAAACTGCATCAACTAACGAGCAAAATAACCAGTTAACATCATAACGACAGGATGAAATTCACACTTAGCAATATTAACCTTAAACATAAATGGGCTAAATGCTCCAATTAAAAGACACAGACTGGGAAATTGGATAAAGAGTCAAAACCCATCAGTGTGCTGTATTCAGGAAACCCATCTCATGTGCAGAGACACACATAGGCTCAAAATAAAGGGATGGAGGAAGATCTACCAAGCAAATGGAAAACAAAGAAAGGCAGGGGTTGCAATCCTAGTCTCTGATAAAAACAGACTTTAAACAAACAAAGATCAAAAGAGACAAACAAGGCCATTACATAATAGTAAAGGGATTAATTCAACAAGAAGAGCTAAGTATCCTAAATATATATGCACCCAATAAAGGAGCACCCAGATTCATAAAGCAAGTCCTTAGAGACCTACAAAGAGACGTAGATTCCCACACAATAATAATGGGAGACTTTAACACCCCACTGTCAACATTAGACGGATCAACAAGAGAAAGTTAACAAGGATATGCAGGAATTGAATTCAGCTCTGCATCAAGCGGACCTAATAGAAATCTACAGAACTCTCCACCCCAAATCAACAGAATATACATTCTTCTCAGCACCACACCACACCTATTCCAAAACTGACCACATAGTTGGAAGTAAAGCAATCCTCAGCAAATGTAAAAGAACAGAAATTATAACAAACTGTCTCTCAGACCACAGAGCAATCAAACTAGAACTCAGGATTAAGAAATTCACTCAAAACCACTCAACTACATGGAAACTGAATAACCTGCTCCTGAATGACTACTGGGTACATAAAGAAATGAAGGCAGAAATAAAGATGTTCTTTGAAACCAACGAGAACAGAGACACAACATACCAGAATCTCTGGGACACATTCAAAGCAGTGTGTAGAGGGAAATTTATAGTACTAAATGCCCACAAGAGAAAGTAGGTGTGCTGCCCCCATTAACCAACGTGATACATGGATACATACGTAACAAACCTGCACATTGTGCACATGTACCGTAAAACTTAAAGTATAATAATAATATTAATAAATAAATAAATAAGCAGTAAAAAAAAAGAGAAAGTAGGAAACATCTAAAATTGACACCCTAACATCACAATTAAAAGAACTAGAGAAGCAAAAGCAAACACATTCAAAAGCTAGCAGAAGGCAAGAAATAACAGATCAGAGCAGAACTGAAGGAGATAGAGACACAAAAAACCCTTCAAAAAATTAATGAATCCAGGAGCTGGTTTTTTGAAAAGATCAACAAAATTGATAGACAGCTAGCAAGACTAATAAAGAAGAAAAGAGAGAAGAATCAAATAGATGAATAAAAAATGATAAAGCGGATACCACCACTGATCCCACAGAAATACAAACTACCTTCAGAAAATACTACAAACACCTCTATGCAAATAAACTAGAAAATCTAGAAGAAATGGATAAATTCCTTGACACATACACCCTCCCAAGACTAAACCAGGAAGAAGTTGAGTCTCTGAATAGACCAATAACAGGCTCTGAAATTGAGGCAATAATTAACAGCTTACCAACCAAAAAGAGTCTAGGACCAGAGGGATTCACAGCCGAATTCTACCAGAGGTACAAGGAGGAGATGGTACCATTCCTTCTGAAACTATTCCAATCAATAGAAAAAGAGGGAATCCTCCCTAACTCATTTTATGAGGCCAGCATCATCCTGATACCAAAGCCTGGCA
The DNA here is from genome assembly GCF_028878055.3 of Symphalangus syndactylus. Classification (NCBI taxonomy): domain Eukaryota; kingdom Metazoa; phylum Chordata; class Mammalia; order Primates; family Hylobatidae; genus Symphalangus; species Symphalangus syndactylus. The sequence continues at coordinate 60,081,264 of NC_072439.2, forward strand.
GAGACACAACAAAAAAAGAGAATTTTAGACCAATATCCCTGATGAACATCGATGCAAAAATCCTCAGTAAAATACTGGCAAACTGAATCCAGCAACACATCAAAAAGCTTATCCACCATGATCAAGTGGGCTTCATCACTGAGATGCAAGGCTGGCTCAACATATGAAAATCAATAAATGTAATCCAGCATATACACAGAACCAAAGACAAAAACCACATGATTATCTCAATAGACACAGAAAAGGCCTTTGACAAAATTCAACAACCCTTCATGCTAAAAACTCTCAATAAATTAGGTATTGATGGGACATATCTCAAAATAATAAGAGCTATCTATGACAAACCCACAGCCAATATCATACTGAATGGGCAAAAACTGGAACCATTCCCTTTGAAAACTGGCACAAGTCAGGATGCCCTCTCTCATCACTCCTATTCAACATAGTGTTGGAAGTTCTGGCCAGGGCAATTAGGCAGGAGAAGGAAATAAAGGGTATTCAATTAGGAAAAGAGGAAGTCAAATTGTCCCTGTTTGCAGATGACATGATTGTATATCTAGAAAACCCCATTGTCTCAGCCCAAAATCTCCTTAAGCTGATAAGCAACTTCAGCAGTCTCAGGATACAAAATCAATGTACAAAAATCACAAGCATTCTTGTACACCAATCACAGACAAACAGAGAGCCAAATCATGAGTGAACTCCCATTCACAATTGCTTCAAAGAGAATAAAATACCTAGGAATCCAACTTGCCAGGGACGTGAAGGAACTCTTCAAGGAGAACTAGAAACCACTGCTCAATGAAATAAAAGAGGATACAAACAAATGGAAGAACATTCCATGCTCATGGATAGGAAGAATCAATATCGTGAAAATGGCCATACTGCCCAAGGTAATTTATAGATTCAATGCCATCCCCATCAAGCCACCAATGACTTTCTTCACAGAATTGGAAAAAACTACTTTAAAGTTCATATGGAACCAAAAAAGAGCCCGCATCGCCAAGTCAATCCTAAGCCAAAAGAACAAAGCAGAGGCATCACGCTACCTGACTTCAAACTATACTACAAGGCTACAGTAACCAAAACAGCATGGTACTGGTACCAAAACAGAGATATGGTTCAATGGAACAGAACAGAGCCCTCAGAAATAATGCCACATATCTACAACTATCTGATCTTTGACAAACCTGACAAAAACAAGCAATGGGGAAAGGATTCCCTATTTAAAAAATGGTGCTGGGAAACTGGCTTGCCATATGTAGAAAGCTGAAACTGGATCCCTTCCTTATACCTCATACAAAAATTAATTCAAGATGGATTAAAGACTTACATGTTAGACCTAAAACTATAAAAACCCTAGAAGAAAACATAGGCATTACCATTCAAGACATAGGCATGGGCAAGGACTTCATGTCTAAAACACCAGAAGCAATGGCAACAAAAGCCAAAATTGACAAATGAGATCTAATTAAACTAAAGAGCTTCTGCACAGCAAAGGAACTACCATCAGAGTGAACAGGCAACCTACAAAATGGGAGAAAATGTTCGCAACCTACTCATCTGACAAAGGGCTAATATCCAGAATCTACAATGAACTCAAACAAATTTACAAGAAAAAGACAAACACCCCCATCAAAAAGTGGGCAAAGGATATCAGCAGACACTTCTCAAAAGAAGACATTTATGCAGCCAAAAAACACAAGCAAAAATGCTCATCATCACTGGCCATCAGAGAAATGCAAATCAAAACCACAATGAGATACCATCTCACACCAGTTAGAATTGCCATCATTAAAAAGTCAGGAAACAACAAGTGCTGGAGAGGATGTGGAGAAATAGGAACACTTTTACATTGTTGGTGGGATTGTAAACTAGTTCAACCATTGTGGAAGTCAGTGTGGCGATTCCTCAGGGATCTAGAACTAGAAATACCATTTGACCCAGCCATCCTATTACTGGGTATATACCCAAAGGACTATAAATCATGCTGCTATAAAGACACATGCACTCGTATGTTTATTGCGGCACTATTCACAATAGCAAAGGGTTGGAACCAACCCAAATGTCCAACAACGATAGACTGGATTAAGAATATGTGGCAGATATACACCATGGAATACTATGCAGCCATAAAAAATGATGAGTTCATGTCCTTTGTAGGGACATGGATGAAACTGGGAAACATCATTCTCAGTAAACTGTCGCAAGGACAAAAAACCAAACACCACATGTTCTCACTCATAGGTGGGAATTGAACAATGAGAACTCATGGACACAGGAAGGGGAACATCACACTCCGGGGACTGTTGGGCGGTGGGGGGAGGGGGGAGGGACAGCATTAGGAGATATACCTAATGCTAAATGACGCGTTAATGGGTACAGCAAACCAACATGGCACATGGATACATATGTAACAAACCTGCACATTGTGCACATGTACCCTAAAACATAAAGTATAATAATAATTAAAAAAAAAAAAGAAATTCTAAAAAAAAAAAGAAAAAGTCAGGAAACAACAGGTGCTGGAGAGGATGTGGAGAAGTAGGAACACTTTTACACTGTTGGTGGGACTGTAAACTAGTTCAACCATTGTGGAAGTCAGTGTGGCGATTCCTCAGGGATCTAGAACTAGAAATACCATTTGACCCAGCCATCCCATTACTGGGTATATACCCAAAGGACTATAAATCATGCTGCTATAAAGACACATGCACACGTATGTTTATTGCAACACTATTCACAATAGCAAAGACTTGGAACCAACCCAAATGTCCAACAACGATAGACTGGATTAAGAAAATGTGGCACATATACACCATGGAATACTATGCAGCCATAAAAAAGGATGCGTTCATGTCCTTTGTAAGGACATGGATGAAACTGGAAATCATCATTCTCAGTAAACTATTGCAAGGACAAAAAACGAAACACCACATGTTCTTACTCATAAGTGGGAATTGAACAATGAGAACACATGGACACAGGAAGGGGAACATCACACTCCGGGGACTGTTGTGGGGGGGGGGTAGGGGGAGGGGTAGCATTAGGAGATATACCTAATGCTAAATGACAAGTTAATGGGTGCAGCACACCAACATGGCACATGTATACATATGTAACAAACCTGCACATTGTGCACATGTACCCTAAAACTTAAAGTATAATAATAATAAAATTAAAAAAAGAATGGTTCAACATATGCAAATCAATAGATGTTATACACCACGTTAACAAAATATAAAATAAAAATCATATGATCCTCTCAATAAATGCAGAAAATGCATTTGACAACATTCAGCATCCTTTCATGAAAAAAACCTCTCAAAATATCAGATATAGAAGGAATGTGCCTCAATATAATAGAGGCCATATATAACAAGCCCACAGCTAACATCATACCCAACAGTGGAAAGCTGAATAGTTTTTCTGTAAGATTAAGGACAATACAGGGATGCCCAATTTCACCACTTCTTTTCAACATAGACTGGAAGTTCTAGCCAGAGCAATTAGGCAATAAAAAAGAAACAAAAGGCATTCAAAGAAGAAAGAAAGAAGTAATATTGTCTCTGTTTGCAGATTACATACATGATCTCATATGCAGAAAATCCTAAAGACACCACCAAAACCTGTTAAAATGAATAAATGAATTCAGTATATCTTCAGGATAAAAAAAATCAGCATACAAAAATGAGTTGTGTTTCTATACATTAACAACAAGCTATCAAAAAAAGAAATGAAGAAATAGTTTTATTTGTAATAGCATCAAAAATAAAATACTTGGGAATAAATTTAATTAAGAAGATGAAAAATCTATACATTAAAAACCATAAAACATTGATAAAAGGAATTGAAGAAGACACAAATAAATGCAAAGATATCTATATCTCATATCCATGAATGAGGAGAATTAATATTGTTAAAATGTTCATACCACTCAAAGCAATCTATAGATGCAATACAATCCCTAACAAAATTCCAATGTCATTTTTCAGAGAAACAGAAAAAAAAATCCTAAAATTTATATGGAATCACAAAAGACTCTAAATACCCAAAGCAACAGTGAGCAAGAAGAACAAAGCTGGCATCACACTGCTTGATTTCAAAATATACTACAAAGCTATAGTAATCAAAACAGTATGGTACTGGCACGAAAGCAGACATATAGATCAATGAAACAGAATAGAGAGCCCAGGAATAAATCCATATATTTATAGCCAATTGGTTTTTGACAAGGTTCCAAAAACAAAACAATGAGGAAAAAACAGTCACTTCAATAAATGCTATTGGAAGAACTGTACATTCACATGCAGAAGAGTGAAACTGGACCCTTACCTCACACCATATTGAAAAAAATTAACTCAGGCCAGGCACATTGGCTCACACCTATAATCCCAGCACTTTGGGAGGCCAAGGCGAGATGTTTGCTTGAGCTCAAGAGTTTGAGACAAGCCTGGTCAACATAGACCCAATATCTACAATCAATCACTCAATAAGCTAGGCGTGTTATCATGTGCCTATAGTCCCAGCTACTCAAGAGGCCAAGATGGGAGGATCCCTTCAGCCCAAGAAGTTGAGGCTGCAGTAAGCCATGATCACACTACTGTACTCTAGCCTTAGTGACAGAGTGAAAGCCTGCCTCCAAAAAATAAAAAGTAAATCAACTGAGAATTGATTAAAAATTTAAATGTAAGACCTGAGACTATAAAACTACTAAAAGAAAACATAGGGGAAAAGCTTCTTGATATTGATCTGGGCAATGAATTTTTAGATATGACCCCAGAAGCACAGGCAACAATGCAAAAATAGACAAATGGAATGCATGCTTCTGCACAGCAAAGGAAACAATCAACAAAGTGAAGAGACAATACAGAATGGGAGAAAATACTGCAAACCCTACATCTGATAAGGGGTTAATATCCAAAAGATAGAAGGAAATTAAATAACTCAATAGTAAGAAAACAAACAATCTAATTTTTTAATGGGCAAATTACCTGAATGGATATTTCTTAAAAGACATGGCCAACAACAGGTATATGAAAAAATGTTGAAATCCTTAATTACCAGGGAAATTCAAATCAAAACTACAATGAGATATTACCTCACACATCTTAGAGGAGCTATCATCAAAAGACAAAAAATAATAAGAATATAGAGAAAAAGGGATAAAAAATAGTAGAACTTTCTCAAAAAATTAAATATAGAACTACTATATGATCCAACAATCCCACTTCTTTGTATATACCAATAGGAAATGAAATCAGTATTCTGAAGAAATATATCTACTCCCATGTTCATGGCAGCATTATAACAATAACAAAGACGTGGAGTAAATGTAAGTGTCCATCAACACACAAATAGATAAAGAAAATGTGATGTATAGATACGCAATGGAATATTATTCAGCCTTAAAACAAGAAGAAAATATTGTCATTTGTGACAACATGGATGGACCTGAAGGACATTATGTTAAGTGAAATAAGCCAGATGCAGACAGACAAAAACTGCATGCTCTCGCTTATATGTGGGATCTAAAAATGTTGAATTAGAAACAGATTAGTAGGGCAGTGGTTGCCAGGAACTAGGGAGTGGGGGAAATGGGGAGATCTTGGTTAAAGGGTACAAAGTTTGCTAGGCAGGATGAATAAGTTCTGGAGATCTAATGTATAGCAAGGTGACGATAGTTAATATACTGCAATATATACTGGAAATTTGCTAAAGGAGTAGATCTTAAATGTTCTCACCCCATACTCACACACAAAATGGTAACTAGGTGACTTGATGGATATGTTAGCTTGATTATGGTAATTATTCCATAATGTAAACATATATAAAACATTATGTTGTATACCTTAAATATATACAAGTTTTGTCAGTTATACCTAAACAAGGTTGGAAAATAAATAAATAATAAATAAAATTTGGGGAACATTCTTATTAAAAAGATGGAGTTTAAATATAAAAGTTAAAGCAATAAAACTTCTAGGAGATAACACAATAAAATATCATAATTACTCTGCAGTGGGCAAGGATTTCTTAAACAGGACCCACAAGCACTAATCATAAGACTATAAATTGGACTTTATTATAATAGTGACTTCTGTTCATCAAAAGACATGATTAAGAGAGTAAAAGTGTAAATCACAGACTGGGAAAATATATTACCAGTATATATGCCTGACAGAGAATAAGTATCTCAAAAATATATTTTTAAATACTACGAGCCAATAAGAAAAAGACAGACAACTCAATTTTTTAGATGTGCAAAGGTTTGAATAAGCACTTCATAAAACGGAATCTCCTAATTGTTAATGAGCATATTAGAGATGTTCAACATTATCAGTCATTGTTAATCATTAGGGAAATGCAGATTAAAATCATAATGAGATATGATTACAACTTCACTAGAATGACTGAAACGAAAAAGGACTGATAATTTCAAGTAAAATATTATGAGATGAGGATGTAGAGCAACTGTATACACTCTCACACACTAGTGGGACTGTAAATTGGTAGAACTATTTTAGAAAACTGTATACACTATGACTCAGCAATCCCATTTATGGGTATAAATAGTGAGTGCTTATAAAGCATATCTACAAGAATATTCATAGCTGCTTTTGGGCTGGGAGCAGTGGCTCATGCCTATAACCCCAGCATTTTGGGAGGCCGAGGTGGGTAGATCACTTGAGTCAGAAATTCAAGACCAGCCTGGCCAACATGGCAAAACCCCATCTTTACCAAAAATGCAAAAATTAGCCAGGCTGTGGTGGCGCTTGCCTGTAATCCCAGCTACTTGGGAGGCTGAGGTGGGAGAATCGCTTGAAGCCAGGAGGCAGAGGTGGCAGTGAGCTGAGATCGTGGCACTGCACTCCAGCCTGGGCAACAGAGTAAAACCCTGTCTAAAGAAAAAAAAGAAGAAGAATACAAATACTCATAGCTGCTTTGTTCATAAGAGCCAAAAACTGAAAATACCCAAATGTTTATCAGAGTGAATAAATAGTTGTATCATTATATAACACAATACTACACAGCAATGAAAAAAACTACTGCTATATGCAACAACATGAATAATCTCACAGACATGTTGAGCAAACGAAGCCAGACACAAAAGAATTCTGTATGGCTCCATTTGTGTTAACTGGGAGATGGTAAAGGGAAACTGCTGGGTGTTGAAACTGTTCTATACGTATGTAAAAATTCATCAAGCTGTACACTCAAGTTTGGGCACTTCACTGCATGTTCTACTTCAATAAGACAGTAAAAAATAAAATAAAACCCTTATTTAGGATTTTCACATCTATGCTCATAAGTGAAAGTGGCTATAATTTTCTTTTCCTGTATTATCTTGCCGGGTTTTGGCATCAAGAGTATACAAATCTCAGCAAGCTTGACAGCTTTTACACTTTTAAGAATTTTTTGAATGGTGGAAGAGGCTCACAGAGTCACTGTAAAGAGCAATTAAATAATATGTGAGTGTGTGTTGAATAACACCACGCTCTGAAACATGTAAGCAAATATTCTGTTATCATCACCACTGCATTTCAGTTCTGCTCTTATGTATGTCCATAACCATCTGAACTGTTCACATTGGAAATAATTTCAGTTTGGCTTCAACAAAGACAACCCTGAAGATTCTGAATAAGTTTGGTTTGGAAAAAAGTGAGAAAGAGAAAGCTTTATGGATGTGAATATCAAGTATAGATAACAGAAACTTCAAAAGAGACATAGTTCAAGTTCCAAATGTGATTTGGAAAAAAAATAAATAAGAGGTCACTTGTATTTGACTCTTAACCTAAAAGGGAATATTAAATAAGTTACGTTCCATTTCAATTCTCTTTGTGGCTTATTTGCTGCTCTCCAAATCACCTTTAATATAAAAGATAAAATAATCTCAAAACACTGGTATTGGATACTGAAATGGTAATATAGATGCCTTTCTTTAATAATTCTGGTATGGTTTTCTAAGTCCTAAAAAAATCTGTTGTTTACATATAATTAGAATGAGTGAACAAATAACCATGTTTTTATCAATTTCAACTACTCTCAGCCATGAGACTTGAAAGTGGCAAACTTCCAGGGAAAGGGTTAGAAGAACTGGCAAGGAGAGCTAGGGTAGTGCCAGGGGCTTTCACGTTACATTTAATCACAAGAACACTGCAATGAGGAAAATATTATCCCCATTTAATTACAAAGAAACTTGAGTCAGAGGTTAAGTAACATGTACACAATCATATGGCCAGGAGACTCACACCAGAACTTGAATCAAAGTCTCTCTTCCTCCAAGGCCCACCCTCTTTCTACTTATACCAATGAAAGTCGGCAGAGGTTCCCACTCTATTTGAAAATGAACTGTGGTAAAAACTGAAAAATGACTCAGAGTAATCACAGACATAGAACATTTGCTGCGAGACACATTTGAATGTTATCTGAACATCCTGTGGTTTTGAAGAATTATCCCTTTTCCCAGGACAAGCAAAGTCCAGGCCCATCACAAGCCATACATCTTTTCAGAAGACATAAATATTTTCCCTTGTTTCTTCATTTCTCTGACTTGACAGACATAATGAAAACAGAACAGCCTACCCATAAGAATTGATTTATCTTTTTCAATACAATCTATTAAAGCTTAATTGACAACCATAACTATTAAAAATTGAAGAATGATAAAAGTTCAAAGTTTTCAATACATTCAGAAAAACCACAGGTAACTCAGAAAGATAGGCAGGAAAAGGGCCAGATGCTTAATGGAAACTCCCATCCAACAGTAAATCATCAAATGAAGTTGCAGAGACTCCCTAACAAGGTAGCTCCATCAGGTCACTTCAGGTGTGTTCACACCAACAGCATTGCATGGAAGTGGTCGGTCCAGAGCAAGCAGAGCTCACAGCTGGAGAATCATGTAAGTGTGGTCATGATATGGCCCTAGGAAAATCACAGAGGGGGAACTGAGGAGGGCAACATGGGAACTCAGCCCTGGGAACTCCTAGCCTGATCAGCACACGCATTATTTAGCAATCATTATCATAATTACCACGAAATTATTGTTGTCCTTGGGGGTGGGGAGAAGGCCTATTTTTGCACTCTGGTTTCACCAAAGGTTCCAAGATGACTACTTCAATTTTCAGAATAAACAATTTCCTTTCCCACGATTGTCTCAGAGAAGCCAAGCCTTACCTCGTGACTTTTAATTCTAGTTCTCTAATCTGAATTTTTCAGTGGCCTTGGGCAAGGTGTTGGAGTGCTCAATGCCTTAATTCCTCTAGTTGCTAAATAGCAATAATGATACCTGCTGTCTTCAGGCTGTAAGACCAATTGCTTAAAAATTGCTAAGCATTTTGAAAAAAATAGCTTGTGGAGGAAGAACATCATTTTTAGGAGAGAATGCAATGTAAATAGCATCTTTGAGTCTTTGATTTGCCTCTTTCAATATACTCAAAATTTCACTCAGATCTTCAAACTCACTCAATTCCTTCCCACCTCAGCACCTGCCCACATTCAGATCCCTGTGTAAGATGCTCTCAGCCTGTCCCTGCTCTGCCATCAACTAATCAACTCCTAGGTATCCTCATTTCTCAGCTTAAGTGTCCCTTCCTCAGAGAAGCTTCATGAGGGCAGGAAGGGCAAGGACAGCGCCTGTCTTGGTCACCACTGAATCCCCAGTGCCTAGCACAGAATCTGGCATACGGAAAAGACTCAATAAATATTTATTTCATTTATTTATTTAATAAACATATGTGGAATCTTGGGCAATTCATTTAATAACCCCGGGCCTTGGTTATCTCATCTGCAAAATAGATAGCTAAAATACATAATCTCCAGTGTCCCTTCAGCACTAACATTCTGGGACTATGACTTGGGGATCAGCATCCTCCTGCTGACCTTAAGCCCCTTCTTCATTTTATTCTACCTAACGGTTTCTGCATAACTACCAAGATTACCATGATGGTTAATTTTATGTGTCAACTTGGCTGGGCCACAGGGTATCCATATATTTGGTCAAACATTATTCTGGGTGTTTCCGTGAGAGTGTTTTGGATGAGGTTAACATGTAAATTAACATGCTGTTGATTCTGAGTAAAGCAGATTGTCCTTCATAATGTAGCTTGGCCTAATTCTGTCAGTTGACAGCCTGGATAGAACAAAAAGACCAGCCTCCCACAATCAAGAAAGAATTCTCCAGCAGACTGCCTTCAAACTTTATCTGCACATCAGCTCTTCTTGGTTTTATAGCAGACTGCCATTAAACTCTACCTGAAACATTGGCTATCTTGGTTTTCCAGCCAGTTGGCCCACTCTGCAGATTCCGGATTTGCCAGCCTCCATAATCACATCAGCCAATTCCTTAATATATATTTTTTAAAATTAATGAATATGTATATATTCATTGCTTGCATCACATATTGGTTTTCCTTTGTGGTATAACATAGTTGTATTCAATATTAATGCATTTTTTTCTGTTTGGGATATTTTTATGCAAGCTTTACCTAACATGGCAGGCACCACCATTTTGCCTGAAGACCCAGTACAAATTAGAATAGAGCCATAACAGTTTCTGCTTATTCACTAGCTTGTCAATTGGTATATACATTTAAGGATGGCCTTGCTAGAAAGTTGGGTATTTCATGAAGGGAGATGTAGTGAAATTTCCACTTCATTCTGGCTCATCCCCCAAAATTTTGGAGTCATAGGCTAGAAGTAGTCCCATAGGAAAGTCTAACATTTTCTGTGACTGAAAGAAAATCACATTTCCCATGTGTGAAAAATATCCTAAATAAACACAATCAACTCAAACTCCAGGTAACCAGTTTAGTGTTGTTTCATAAACACACTAGCAAATAAGTTTAGTCTATATGGCTTCTCACTATAATGAGCAAGAATTTTTCTGTCTCCTTCTTGTCTCTTTCTTCTTCTTTTCAGCCTGCAAGTACTATCAAAATAACAGCTAGACAGTAAGAGAGAAGTCAGAGCAGGCCATCAAAAATAAGAGTCACATGACAATTATTTCATGATGGAAACTTTCAGCAAAGTGCGACTAGGATAAAAGTGGGATCACTTGTGACTTTGTTATGTCACAGCATTTGAAAGGGCTGGACCTAGTTTTATGTTACACTTAAGTCTATTAAATTAAAATCCAAAGAAAAAATAATTTTTACTCAAAAGTTATTCAATGATTTCAATAATATGAAAATATATATGGATAAGGTTATTCACCTATATCCACTGTTTGTAATTGCAAAATATTGGAGACAACCTAAACATTCATACATAGGAAAATGATTGAATAAACTATGATACATCCATACAGTGGAGTACTACACAGCTTGAAAAAAAAAAGAGCACAGCTGAAGAACAAAGGAAATCTCTACAAACTGGTGTGGTGGAATTTTTAAGATATTTAGTGAAAAAAGCAAAATGCAATACAGTACATTTAATATGCTACCTTTTCATTAAAAAAGAAGAGAAAGAGAAGAAAATATACACGTATCTGTACATTCGTTCAAAAAGAAACACAAGAAGGATAAACCAAAGACTGTAGAGATTGTTGAGACTGGTTAACCACAGCGGGAAGAGATAATAAGGGGATATAATAGAAGGATTTGGCAAAGGGAGGTGAAAATGTTACTTCCTAAGAATGTCTTTTTGCACAGTTCTGACTTTTGGAACCACATTAAAGATTCACGTGCTGAACAAAAGTGAATAAAATTAACAAATAGAAGGAGAAACTACATAATTTATTCCATAATTTCTTTTTAATTTTGGCCGTGAATAAGGTTCAGGACACAGCTTCACTTGGTGGTTTTGGAAATGTTTTATTTAGGCTTTACACTCTTTTCTTTATCTCTACCACCATGAAAACACAAATTAGTAATAGTTCAGCTTCCAAAATCTTATTGGAATAAAAGTTTTCAAAAAATATTACTTTTGTTCTTTTTATTGTATTCAGTAAGGTGATACATCGCACAGAATCTAATTTCTTAAAGGTGCATATAAATGTGTACTCCCATAAGCAACATTTGAAAACACATTGTATTTTTCATCCTTGGGTAGACCTAAATTTGCAGATTCAAGCAATAGCATGCTTTCACCCACTTATTGTACTCCTTCCCTCATGCTTTATCTGGTGTGGAGTGCTTGACAGCCCTCATAATGGTCTCTCAGCTTACCCGGGGGAAATGAGAAATAGTCAGAAGGTACCTTTTCAACATCACAGGTAACATTTAGGGTAAGCTTCTTACATGAGATGACACTGGCCTGTTTTCTGCTAATAAATGCTCGTTTTTTCTCCTGTCACTCTGTTGCCTATCTATATAATAATAATCCCTTTTTAATTTCTTATTTTACAAGAGGCTTCATTCAGCTTAAATTTCAAAGACCCAACTTTTAGCCTAGATGATGAATTTTCCCATTTAAATTTTTCCTAAATAGACATTTTTCCTAAATAGTCACACACAGTATATAGGCTTAGATTACAAAATTACATAGAGCACAAACTAGAATTGAACACTGACATATAAAGGGTCACTTTGAGACAATTTGATCCTTAGTGGATGATTCTGTTTTCCTAGCAATACGTTATCACTGATATTGCTATAGCTATGGCAAAACAAAATCACATCATCTTTAAATGTAACTATCTGTGGTAAAATAAGATGATCATCTATTATGATATCAAAAATTGGCTTCCAGATTTGTGGAACAATCTGGACAAGATAAACCTCTAAAATCCATTTTAACTCTAAAATGTGCAGTTTATGAGCTATATCAATCATAAATCAGGGACAAAAGCAACTTATTGATTCCTTTTTGAAATCATGAGCTAAGGTAAGAATTTACACAGAACAAACATGCAAGTAATTTTTGCAGTATACAAGCCCTCTATATATACAAGCAGTCAAGTCTATTTCAAAGGATAAAGTAATAATCATGACTCATTGGAAAGCAAGTAGTAAAATGGACATGGGAGCTTGACCTGAGAGGGAACCATTCACGGTGCACAGCTCAGGGCCTTCTCACTGGAACCATGTCTTTCTCAATGTCACTTCCATTAGCAAAAGGGAAATGACCAACTCTGCTTCAAAAAGAAGAGCCATTGACTGGGCACAGTGACTCGCACCTGTAATCCCAGCACTTTGGGAGGCCGAGGTGAGTGGATCACTGGAAGCCAGGAGTTCAAGACCTGCCTGGCCAACATGGCGAAACCCTGTCTCTACTAAAAATACAAAAATTAGCTGGGTATGGTGGCAGTGCGCCTGTAATCCCAGCATCTTGGGAGACTGAGACAGGAGAATGGCTTGAGCCTGGGAGGCGGAGGTGGCAGTGAGCCAAGATCGGGCCACTGCACTCCAGCCTGGGTGACAGAGTGAGACTCTGTCTCAAAAAAAAAAAAAAAAAAAAAAGAGCCATAGATTTTCCTGCTGGCATTACAGCAATGGGTAACACAGCCTCATCTCTTCACTCCCTGGAATTTTAACTTTGCAGTGGGTATATTGTTCACACATTCTTTGTCAGAATCTCACATTCTGTACATATCTGTGCTTGGAAAAACATTGTGTATATATCTTCATTGCTACAAATGAGTAGTCTTTTCTCCTCTTCCTGCTTTTACCGATTCTGAGGTTGAGAGTATTAACATGAATGAGACCATTTTAAACAAGAGTGTCATTTTGACATTTAAACCAGGAAACAAAAATCACTAGCATGAAAACTGAATCACAAGCAGGAAAACTTATAATC